>NW_015150809.1:743991-796619 GCF_000732505.1 Cyprinodon variegatus
TTTTTATGAAACAAATGGGAAAACTTTTGACACCAGTGTTTGAGATTATGCTTGTCTTAGTTTTAATGTAAATAATTCTCAAAACCTTTAACTGTGTTAGATATGTGACCATGGTAGCTAGAATTAACAAGTAGATCGACAAATATTGAGAGAATGGGGGACAAAAGAAGGAAATGTTTTTGCTGTGTCAGTAGTTTGATTAACTAAAACCTGCGTAGCTGCATCATTATGGAAGATTTTTCTGCCTGACAAAGATCATCTTCATACATAATGCTTTTTTCTCAGCTACACTGCTTGGAGATGGCTGAGAACAACAGGGACACAGATCCCCCACAGAGAAGAAATGAAACACTGAATGAGTTGGAGATATGAAGTCAGGTTGTGTTAAAAAGGAAAATTTATGAAGGTTTACAAGAAATATTTAACATTTCAAGTTGTTTATTCTGATACATTATCCTGCTTAAATAGACTTTTCTGCAGATTGTGCAGATGTGAATGTCGTATTTTCAAATTTTCTCCTATTATCAACTATGACCCTGGAGCTATATTTAATGTTAAATGCGTTTTTCTCACCATTGTTTTTGGTTTCCCTCTTTCTTACACATAAAAACTATGTAAAAAAATATACTTTTTCACACCTTTTCTCCTTTTTCTCCAGATGCTCCAGAGTCACCAGCATCTCCTGGGTATCCATCCAGTCCCTTAAAAACAGGTTAAAAAAAAATCAGTGAGACGACATCTGCTGCAATAAACAATCAAATGAGTCATTATTTGTTTTATCTAAGTGTCCCATATTAAACCGGTTCTGTTCTGTCTTACAGTGGCTCTGATAAGACTAAGATTTCAGTTAAAAAGCACCATCCTCACCTTCTCACCCGGATCCCCTTTGCAGCCAGGAGCTCCAATACGGCCAATTTTACCCTGAAATTCCCATAAAGGTTAGTGAAAAAGTCATCATTATATCATGCTGTGAAAAAGTTTTTTTCCAAAGCACACCACCTCCAAAATACCAAGAAAAGCACAATAAACAATTAAGGCTTTTGTACTGTATGAACTTTGTCTAATTTACTATAGAGGCAGCATAATCTTAAATGGAAGGTGGAAGCTTGAAAGCCCTTCTGAATTTAAACAATACCCCAAACTAAAATTGAGAAAAAAGTTCCTAAGCAGTGATGAAAAAACAACTCTTGCTTGTCATAACGCATGTTTAACTCCAGTCATGGGTCCCAGGGAAAAAAAAAACTATATTTTTTACCTATAGGAAACAATGCAATTTAACCAATTTAAAAGTGGTTTCTCAAGATATCTTAAAATTGTTTGATGATCTAAAACATAAAAAACAACAACAACACAAACACGAATAAATCTGTAAGGGCAAACAATATTCCATGGCCTGAAGTCACGTGTCAAACTTCCAGGTATCACCTTTTGTCCATCTGTTCCATTCCTTCCAGGAGAACCAGCTATTCCCTGCATAATGAAAAATTAAGAGATTATTAACCTATAAAATCCAGAAATATATGCTGTAGCCATTAAATTTCACTATACCTTTGCTCCAATTGATCCAACTTCACCCTGTTTAAATGGAAAATAAAACCTATTATTGCTGGAATCATCCTTTTCACTCTGAGATATAATAGGAAGGGCTCAGAAAATCTCACCTTTTCACCTTTAAATCCAATTTCTCCCTAAAGGCGAAATTTTTTTTTTTAGAATGATGAAACAACTCTTAAGTACAGGAAAATATGAGGTTAGGCTCAGCAAACCTTTGGACCTGGTCGTCCAATTGAACCTTCAATCCCAGGATCACCCTGAAATCAAAACATTTAATTCAGTAAGGTTGTCACTACAGCATTAGAAATCGGAAATTCCCATTTGTCTTTTGTTTTTTCTTTTCTTTTTCTAAGGAGAAACACTCTTAGCCATACCTGATTGCCTATCTGACCTTTTGGTCCAGCTTTGCCTCTTTCACCTTTAGCACCCTAGAAAATCAACATAAATAACAAAACATTTTGGTAAAATAAAAAGAAAGGAAAACAATATAAAAACTAACAATAGTAATTAATCTTCGGGGACTCACTTTTGGACCTGAGGGCCCTTTTGGTCCTGGGCTCCCAGGAACAGCACGACATGTAGGTTTATAACACTGCAATTTGAAGAAAAAATGTCTAAATTAAATAACACATAGGCAGTTTCCCAAGTAAAAAAAAAAAAAAAAAAATGCTCTGAACAAAATATAAAACTGTTCAAGTTGATTCTTTCAGGTTGTCAGGTGTCTATAGATGTGTTTTGTCGCATAGATTAAGTTGCCTGATATCTCTATTTTTGATTATACTAGAAAAAAATAAGTAAATCACCCAGGTTAATGTGTTCAAAGTTTATAAAAGTAATTTTGAAAATATTTTCTGCTTGAATTTACTTTTTCATTTGTCATTAGAAATTAGGTTTCCTCATTTTTTAGAAAATATGAAAAACGCATCTACAAACAGGTCCTCCATTTGGTGTTTTTTTTATGTTATTTTCCTCTATAGACTCATAACATCATAACATCTTCAGATTGGTCACTTATTCACTGCAATGGTAGTCAGAAAAAAACAGAAAAGAAAACACCAAACAACTCAAGGGTAGAGCATTTGTTCTAATTACTTCCTTCATTTCTTTTGAAGGATATTTTGATAAACAATGTGGACTGATTCTTATTGCTTGATAGATTATTCTGCAAGGAAAACTTGTTTAAGATAAGTTGAAATTAACCAGATATGTTTTATGTGGATAGGCTACTACAAACTGTTGCATGCTCCAATAAGACAGCCCATTAACCAGCAGGCAAGGTGGGAGAAACAGGAGGCAGCTTATGAGCTTCAGTTTAGCAAATCAATGTTACATGATGCTTGCTTCTGGCATTAGGCTTACAAATGAACACTGAATATTAACAGCACTACAGACATAAATAGCCAATAAGAATATACCTGAACAAAAAGTAAATGACAGTATGACATGAGGTATCTCATACTTTAAAAGTCGTTAATGTATAAGCACTGGATAGCTCTATACCACTATTTCTGCTCTACAAAGCAACACCTCTGACTTCTTTTTCATGAGTATGGTCACATTGAGTTCCATTTCCTCTCTCCACTTTGGCCAATTTTAAACCCAACCAGGTAATAGCTAATAACTAAAACAACAAAATGATGAAAACTAGAATTTAAAAACCTAACTGAAATACAAATTAAAGGTATCATCGAGGTGGATCATCAAAATAAGTGGTCCTCCTAATTGTCAGTCATTCTGATGATATCTTTACGTAAGACCGTTGTACGTGCGCAACCCGATTTTTACTTACGGTGGTGAGTCTGACATGGTGCAAAAGTTGCAAATCTTTTTTTTGGAGAGTAAGCTCTCAAGAGCGGGTAAAGGGTTTTGCATGTGCATTTTTTTCTTCTTAGTTGAGATGGTGAGGTCTTTTCAAAAATTCCCAGAAATCCTCCACCTTATCTTTAAGGCTACCCAAAACATAAAAACTAACTGAAACTGTAATAAGAGTTTGCAAAACTATTGAAAACTATGTGAATTTTTGGAGAGAATGTCTTCATTTGTGTATTTATCATAATGCATTCATATAAGGTCTAGTTTCCGGTTGCATTACACAAGCAGGTTGCAGATATGGCTGTCATGTCATTTGTGTTGCTGCAGTAATCTGTCTTTATCAGGGATTTTATTTCAATTGTTATTATTATTGGTTTATCTATTTTGTTTTTTTCCCCTGGTATGTAAGTCATATTACATAAAAAAAATAAAACTATTACTGAAACGAATAACAACTAAATTGACACAAAGCATTAAAAAACTAATAAAATAAACTAATAGATACCAAAAAACAACAAAAAGTCAAAACTAAATAAGAATGACAGCTAACGTAAAAGTTGCATACAATTTTTTTGTCCTAGCCTACATTCAATTAACTGGATTTTTATGAGAGCATCAACAATAACTATTAATCATTAATTAAAGGGTAAACATGTTTCTGACCTGTTAGGAATAACAGACAAAGGACTGACTGCTTACAGGAAGAGATGGAAAATCTTGGAAAAGATGAAGGAAGTCTGTCTTACCTGTAGATAGGCTTGATATTTCTGCAAAACAAAAGCAACAGTCGGTGAGTGAAGATGAATTTACCTATACAAACTTTTGAAAGCTCTCTTAGGGAATGCAATCTCAAGTCACCATGACTTTGATGATACGATCGATGGTCTCCTCGCTCATCCTTGGTCTTCCATCAACAATCTCCATGACTATGTAGTTGTCCCGGTATAACTCTACGGGTGAGCTGGCTATCTCTTTCATCCCTAGTTCATCGATGTTGCTGGATGCTGCCACTGAAAAAATGTGGATCCCTTGATCCCGCGCCTTTTCTGCTGCCATCTTGATACCTGAGCATGGACTACCCGTCACATGACCGTCTGTGACGACCACTGAGAAGAGGACAGGCTTTATCTCTGAGTAATGGTGTGTCATCTGTTGGGTCATATTCCTGAGGGCGCAGTCGATGTAGGTGCCTTTGCCCAGGTATTTTATTTGATTGAGACTCTTGATGAAGCTCACTCTGTTTGTAAACTGACTGAAGACCACATGCTTCTGAGAGAAATGCAAGCCCCCAAAAGCCCAAGTGATCTGGATGTGGCCCCTATATGCCTCGTCTTCAAGTTTCTGGGCAAACATCTTCATGAATTCCTTGATGCTTTCCACTAGACTGCCAGGCGGAGGCTCCTGCAAGGCGATGGTCTCGGATGTGTCAATGGTGAAAAACAACTTGACTGGACAGTAGATGGTTGCTGTGAGACAGGAGGACATCAAAAGTGTGAATATGTTGCAGCAGTTACATAAGAGAATAAGAATCAAAGGGTAACAGAAGGCTTTTTTTTCATTTGAAATTTCCACATTTTTGGGGAATCAACACATACAGAATTTTTAACCCTTTGAACATACGTTTTATATGTCATATAAAGGACGTATGGATGGAATCAGAAGATACAACTTTACTGCTGTAGTATATTTTCTTTTTTAATAACTAACCAGAACAATGAAATTCCAAAATTTCCTTTCAGTATTTTTCCATTCTCCTCCAGCCCTTGTTGGAAACTTCCGGTACGGATTTCGCAATGTTCTATTAGGATTTTTGCATAGAAATAGAGGAAAATATTACACATGCAATAGTTTGAAAAGGTACATTTTTCATTCTAGGTCTGGGAACATTATTTTGTACAAAACAAGCATTGTGTTTCTGAGTTAATGGTTTCTCTTTGTCTGAAATAAGCTGAAGTTCAAATTGAAAAAGCACTAAATGCTGCTCTTCTGTATTAATTTGAATTATCTAATAAATTATAGTGGAAATGAAGTCTTTCACATGCAAATAATTCTAGAGCCTTTGTTTGGCTAAATTACAGTAATTTGACATTCCTGGAGCACAATTAAATTGTTTTGCACTCTATTTTAGAAGAAGACGAACACCTCCTTCAACCCTCTTTACTATTTCTATTTATTCTTCAGTCATGCTCAAACTTTATTGCACTTTTAACCCCTCTACCTTTTCGTCCACTAGATATTTCCAGCACTGAATATAACAATGGTAGATTAAATATGAATCAAAACAACCTCTAAATCTTTAAGGCAACTCCACAAAAGTAGATTTCCTGATCTAAATTGTAATAAAAATAACTCACTCTCACAACCTTGTGGTCTTGGTGGTGGTAGAGTTGGGTCTGGGTCGTCACCATGCCCGGGTATGGGTCTGGGTCCTCGAGGATTTAAGACTTGAGGCGCTGCAGCTTTGAAAGTGGTTATAATGATAACCCATATAATCAGTGGGGCGAGTGGATGAATTCCAGTCATTTTTCCTGAAACACAGCAGTAGTTATGTGTCAGTGTTCTGCTCCATCGCTCTGCTTTAATACAGGAAGTCTCTGTCAGAGAACTGATGCTCCGCAGAAAGTGAATCACCAGAGTCCCAAATGTTTATTGCAGTTTCAAACAATGTGAATAAAGTGTCTCCCTTTATTTATATCTACATTTATCTGTTCCATTAAACCAAAATCAAGGACGAAAATTCCTAAACAATATGGCATTCTGTTTAAAAAAAAGGGGTCCACCCCCACAAAAAACCCCAGAACAAAACAACAAAAACAAACCTAATAGCCTGCTAAGACTTCATAAAAACTGAGAGGAAGTGTTTTGTCTGGAATGAAGCACTGCAATGTGAGCCAAAATCAACAAACAACAAACAAAAAGCACAGTTTGATAGTTGGAAGGCTGTTTCATTTTTCTGTCTTAGGAAACGTTATAAAGCAAGATGATCAAACTAAAAGTTTTAAAAGCAATGACACATGTAAAGGTCCTTCCTGTTTAATCTCTCATTTATTCTTATTTAGTTAAGAGTTAATGAATGCTTAAGAGGATACAATCATCTTGTTCTCACCATATTTGTTTTTCTCCTTTTGGTTGCTTACATTTTCAGGTAGTTTTCCTCAGGAAGTTATAAGGAAGTTTTCATTCCTGAGGTAACTGGATTTAAAAACAAGATTCCCCACATTACAGACTTAAGCCACTTTAACAAAATAACTAACTATAATCTGGTGTATAGAATATTAACATTTATGCATGTATAAAAAAGCTTTTTCTTGAACGGAAAAAGTGCAGAAATACTGCAAATACAAAAACTGTAAAAACATCCTTTTATTTATATTTAGTGACATTTCATCTAACTAAAAGTGGAAGAACTGAATGAATATATCATTGAGGACTTTATTTTAAAAAACAAACACACAAATGATGACAATTATAGAATAAGGAACACACAAGAAAATACTCCCCCCCCAAAAAAAAAATAAAAATAAAAAATCTATCTAAATAAGTCATTTTTCTAATAAGTGCATTTTTTGTTGTATTGAGGAGGTAAGTGAGACATTTTACCAATGAAAAAAGACAATTTGCTTTTAATATAAGAATAAAACTATTGCATTGTGTTATTTCAATTGCATATTATCTAATTATGCTATTTTAAGAGTAAAAATATTGTTCCATTGGCAAACTATCTTATTTAACTACTCCAATTAGGGGTTATTACACTTAATTTAAGATTTTTTTTTTTTACTTGTTTCTAGATCGTTTTTGCAGTGCACATTATAGAAAAATGATAAACAATTGATGAACAACACAGCAGCTTTTTACTCAAACAATTTCAATGAGCTTGATGTTTCTGCAAAGCAAAATCAATCCCCTCTCTACCCCCTCCATGTGTTTTTGTTGCCCCCCAAGAAATGGTGCCCCGCATCCTGAGCCATAAAACTCATAACAGCGCCACCACTGCCAACATGCACAAACAAAAACTATGTAATCTAACTAATTTGGCTAAAAATAAGTAACCAGATAAGGTTTTCTCCACTTTTACCAGATTTCTTTAACTTTCTGCTGGGTTAATTCTATAATAGTTTCAGATTTCTTCTCTGCCTTACCACAAGGACAGTCTTTAGTTGGTACCTTTGAATAAAGGCTTTCAAATAAACCAACATTAAAGACAAAATAGTTAATCATTAAAAGAGTTTAATTATATATACCAGAGGCCTCTCTAACACTATGGTCCCTGACTAAAATGTGGGACCTTTGAACTTTGAAGCAGAATTTTGTGAGTTGAGAATTTGTGTGATAATCTCTTACAGTTGATTAGGATAACATCAAGCTGCTCTCTAAGAACATCTGTAATACTGTCCTTTTAACACTGTAGTTTGCTCAAAACTAAAGAAAAGTACAAAAAAATAAAGCAAAACAAAACAAAGCACAGGCTTCTTACCTTGGCGATTGCACACAGAGAATGTAAACTCCAGGACAGTGTCAGGAAATTCAAGCAATCTCCACAGGCTACAAATTCCACATAATTATCTCAATCGGAAAGTTCCCATATCAGCAGATTAATTCGGGGTCAGCCTCTGGTTGGGTAGAACTTCGCTGGAGAGAGATATTTAGATGAAAGCTTATTGCTGGACGGTAACAGCAGCACAAGCTGCAACGCAAAGGCACAAAATTCTGCAGAGTTGAAATAGATTTGGTTAAATATGGCATGCTTCAAGAAGCCATTTATCTACCCAATCTGACACAACACACGTCGGATCGCAGACTGATGTTCTTGAAAGACCATCGTTTTTACAAACACATCAACTCCCACTGCTGTGTAGCCTTACATGGAAAGAACAGCTTACAGTCACTCCCTGTTTATACATCTGGATTACACAGCCTGGGAGATGTCAGGCTGGAATTCAGGCAGTGCTGCTTTTAAAGTAAATGAATAATTTACAGATTAGGAAACTATTTATTTTATTAGTTTATCTGCAGGAATGCAAAAAAAAAAAAGTGCAATCACTTTGAAAATAATTTTAGATAATAAATAAGATTTCCCTGTTAAAAAAATTGAATGATTTGATGTTTCGTTTCATTCAAGTTAACTCTTTAAAAACCAGGATACGCTGACTTCTTTTCAAAATGTTTTGGATCGTGTAGACTTACACAAACCAGGCATTTAATGCCTTTTTTCTCATATGATCATGTCTAACATTGTGTTTTGTTCAAGTTGTTATTTCATCACCCTATTTCGAATATCACTACTTAATCACAAGAGTTCAATTGATCCATGTAAAAAAAAACACACACATTTTATTCAAAATTGTCTTAAATTTGGTTTTGAATAAAATGGCTGTTTTGAGAATTTTCCTCTTGTTTATGCTGCAAAATCCATCTAGAAATCCATCAACATTTCTTAAATTAGGTGCATTTACCCTTAATTACAGAAGGTAAATAAGATGATTTGCCCGTGAAATTAGTGTTTCTACTCTTAAAATAAAATAATTAGATTATATGCACTTAAAATAAGACATTGGTAAAGTGTCTCAAATGCCTGCTCAATTCAAGAACAACTGCACTTTTTTTAAGAAACGTATTATTTATGTACTTATGATCTATCTTTATTGTCTAACATTACTTCACTTTTATTTTCTCTATATATCTCATGTTAGGCATAAAAATCTCATCATATAAATCCCCTCTCACACTAATATTAAGGCTCAGGAAATGTGTGTTAATTTTTTACAAACTTTCATGATTTAACATTTAAGAGATAAAACATGTTAGTTTTTCTTAGCATGAAAGTTAGCTAATAAATTATTAAAATTTTGTCCTCCTCTGATATTTCTGTTGTAATATCGTAGGAAACGACTTTAGCTGCTGCAGCCTTTCTCTCCCTACTATAAGATATGACATCAATTTTTCATTGTCTCTTGAAGGACATCTTTTTTGTTCGCAGTCATACCCTGTGGAGAGATTAATACAGATGACCTGCATGTATTTTCATGCCCCTATGATTTTATTCATAATTTAATGAATCAAGGGCAGGGACACGTCCTCTCTCTGCAGAAACTACCACAGTCAGTTGTCCTGCTGATTGAAACTCTACACTTCATTTAACCACAGCATTTTAAAGCAATTATAGATGTGCACTTGTGAGCGAAGTTATAGGAGGCACTCAGACTCTGAAGTGGGTAAGTATGCAGTGGGTTTTCTGAAGTTGGATCCCTACCTTTAAGGTTATAAACCCTATTCAGTTGCAGAGCAAATGATAAGGAAATCAGAGTCACAACATAAAAAACAAATAACACACACTCTCTACAAAAATATTCTTATTATCCAGCTATTTACTTTATTTAGGTTAAACTTATCTCTATAAGGAAAATTAGTCCCATTGGAGTTTATCAGTACTTTAATTTGTAGATTATGTTTGGCCTTTTGTGTAAGGTCTTCTTTTTCCATCAGCAGAATAATCAAAGCTATGGCCAGATATGCTGATTGTAGTGGAATAAATCAAAGGGGAGGAAGCTTAAAGGAAGGGAACAAAGGCATGTCCTTGATAGCGGATCAGTGGCTCTAAGCCTCATTGATTTTTTTATTTTCTTTTTTGCTTAATTCTTTCCAAATTTCTCCAAGTAGGAATAGGGATAACCTTGGATGATATAAGCAAGATTATAAACTGCTTGTGATGGAAGCGAACCTGCATGAGCAGCTGCTGAATGGGCAGCCAGCTGACCAATATGGGAGGCATTTTATTTTTTATTTTTATTTTTTTAAGATTAGCTGTGAAGATTTTCATTCTTAATTTTAGTCATTGTTTCGTTGGACTGCAGATTCCTGTCTAAAATCAGTGTATGAAAATGAACACATTTTACATCAGGTTAGATATATTTAACAGAATCCTAATCTGAAAGCAGAAAAAAATCCTCTTTGCTGTTTATCATAAGCCATATATGGCATGTGAGAAGGAGTTTGTTCTGATTCATTTCTGATTAGACAAAAATGTTAGTTTGGATTCTAGGTTTACATACTGACTCCCATATGGCTGGAAAGTAGGAATGCCTCTCTTCAACAAGGGCAGGGAGGCTGGATATAGTTGAAGATAAATGCAACATAACAGATGTTTAAAATCCTCAATCTATCAAACGCTGCAATTTGGTCAAGTAGCACAAGCCTACAATAATAATGCTACCAATGTCTGTCAAAAAATAATTAGAAATCTCTAGTAGGGCTGTCTTTGTAGACCTAACTGCTGTCCTGATGAAGTATCTGTGTTTTCTATTCTCTCATGGTCTGTCCCATGTTTACATTCCTTCAGTGTTACCCTCCTTCCCTCCGTGTTAGTTTATCCTTCTTATTAGAAATATATTCTCTCCTTTTGCACTTGCTGATGTCTTGTAGGGCATCAAGATTCTCATTTTTTCTTACTTTTGCAAATAATGGGCAGTTTTAGAACAGGATGGAACTAATCTAGCATCCAAAAGTAGTTTTTTTTTTATGTGCAGGAATGATCCTGCTAAAGTTTAAGTAAAATGGGTCACAACCTTCAATTTAGGAAGCATTCACACTAATAGATAAAATTGGTACCATTGATTGCAGAAGAATCAAACGTAGTGGGGACTTGTGTGCTTCATTCTAGCTATGACTAACGATAGATCATTAAGGGCGATTAAAGAAAATGAGCTGAACGGCTCACTGCACTGAGGGGAGTTCAGATTAGAAATAAATGGAGGAAGTTTGACCTCAAATCGGATGGGCACTTATGTCCCATAATTGTTTAAAAATGTATCAGTCGTCATTGGATGCACTGGTCTTTTATGGGCAGTTATGAGGTGAAACTGTTTAAATAAACCCAGGGATTATTCCTGCTTTGGGATACACAAATCATAAAACACTAAAACCTGGAGCCTTTCACAGATCTGTGGTGGAAATGGATCAATGCAATGAAATGTTTACAGTGGTCGTATCTGCAAATAACCAAATCATTTTGGTCCTTTTAATCCATGAAAACCGAAACGTTTTTAACTTGCCAGTAATTTGAAAATTTTTAACCTACTCTGTAAAACATGTAGGTCGTATGAAAAGATGAAAACATAGAAAAAAGTTTCCATCCTGAAATCAAACTCACTTTAAGTGAGCTATAGATACAAGTTCTTCACAGTCATAGTTTAATTCTATTTTTATATAAATTAAAGTAAGAATACATAAATTTAAGCTATCAAATAGAGCAGAAAACAAATATATAGTACTTAAATTGTCTCTTTTATCTATAATCATAGAGTGATGTATAGTACATATATCCCTAAATATTGAAACAGGAAAGGATGCATCCAGTATACCTTTTCTTGATGGTGTTAGGTTAATATCATGCCCAGGATCTAAAACTTCACAATTTTTAACTGCAAGCTGATTTACAATTGGCATTACAGAAGCTTTATTTTTAATGATGTGGATGGGTAACTGCACATTTTATGCATGAAGCAGTGAGAACACCTGAATTTACTTCACCTGTAGCTGTAATTAATAAGTTAGATGGAACTGCAAACTTAATACGACAGCTTATTCGATAAAACACATATGGGAACATGTTTCCTGCACATTTTTGGATCTGGTCAGGGGTCCAGATATGGAGACTATAGACTGGTTCTGGGGGTGTTAGTACAGCTTTTTTTTTTTCCTTTACTATTCTACGTCGGGGCACCTTTTTATGGAGATACTTTTAATGTACTATAGCTGGACAATTTGCATAGAGGAGATGGAGTCGAATTACCGAGTTTTAGGAACACAGAAACAAGTCAGAGTACAATCCGGTGCTCTGAACGGATGAACATTAAATATGACATTCCACTTGAAGGGGGATCCCCTTCTTCAACGCTTTGATTCTTTCTGTCTCTGTGTTATGATGCTGATGACACAGGTAAAGATTTATCCTTCAGGGGGTGTGGGGACACCTGGGCCCCAAGACTTATGGTTCAAAGTTGCTGTGGTAACAGTGGGTAACCTGATGGACTCTGAACTATTTTGCATGTTTGAGAGGATCAATCAAGAGACACATTGTCTTCCAAGAGCAGTCGTAGGATGGGTCCTTACCCGTTTCTCACATATAGACCCCCTCACATAGATTCACACACACACAAATACATTCACATACAATGAAAAAAACATGGTTTCAGACACGTAGGACTCGCAAGGGTCCACATGGGAATTATGTTCTTTCATACACTGACATTCAAAGTTACTACGTCTGACGAGGGAATTTTCTGGGGGGAATCAGTGCCAGGCTGGTTATTCTTAGAGATTGAAGTACTTCTATCAATTTTAACGGGGAGCGGATAAGAGTAAACTAAAAATGCTGTCATAACTTTAGAAGAAACTAAACTTAGTATGCTGTGATGAGCTGTAGGTTTTAGATTAAAATATTCAATATTTTTCTTTTGATTATCTATGATTTGAATGTTTAAATGTATAAAACAGGGTTAAATGCTTTCTAAATATCTATAGTTTTCTTAACAGGTTTTTAAATGAGACTAATTCATTCTAGTTGCTGTGATTTGTGGTTATATGAACAAAATAATGAGCTGAAACATCCATAGGATGTGTAGGTTGTGTACATTCTGTTACAGATAACTTTCAGCTGCCAGGCATTGAAAGGTAAGACATGTTTGATGTTTACTGATTTGCACCTGAAACGATCTGCTGAATAATTATTCGGACGACAGATCATTTAAATGCAATGATTTTAATGAAGACTTTAGAGATAAAGTTAAAGTAATTGTGGATAAGAATATCTAGTTGTGACCGGAGTGAAGTTTTGAATAAATTATGAATTACTCATTAAAGACACTGCTTATCCTGATAAGAACAGTAATTGGACTCTCTTGTGTGTTGGAGGATCCTGGTCGAACTGACTGCTGGATTGTGATGTGAGCACACCATGAGGAACACCAGGTGGGTTCAGCATCTAACTGCCGTCAGACCACATGGAGACCAGAGGGACTGTGGAGGAGACCATACCAGACTCTGATTGATGAGCTCTATACTCAGTGATGTTCATCATTCGCCTTTAACTCAGACCAGGATAATTCTTGATTTTAACTCATTGTGATTTATGTGTTTGATTCATTTTAATTTGTTTTATTGAAGAACATGGTAACATTTTGCTCCCGATCCACCAAGATCAGGTTTTATGCCACTTTCGCTTTGAAGTAGAAAGACTCAGAACCTGATTGCCTTAAAAGGTTCTTTAATTAGTTGGTAATGATAATCGTCAGATTCAAAACAGGGTTTGCTTGCTCAGATTGGCCGAGAGTGGGATTTGCCTGGGGTCTACCTTTTAGATAAGGTAGGATTTTCGGGTGGAGAACGGCCCGATCTGTCCTGTGACGTCCCCTGCTGTGACTGAATGATTGGTAAATGTGGATGGATGGTTTATTCATGATGAGCGGTCACATTTAGGAGGCTTCCAGGTGGGAGTGATAGTAAATGAATTTGACCTTATCACAGTTATAGGCTTAGGTTACCAAGTCAAGAGTAAATTAAAAATAATGTGCGCATAGGAAACTAAAACAGCCTTCATTTAATTAGATTAAATTAATGGTTAAATGTAGTTAAACGCTGAAACTGTGGTCTTGAGTGACAACATTTGGACTGTGAAGTTTTGATTGTGATTACTTTTGATCCCTGATTAATGCTACATCATCAGTGGGACTGTTGATTGTTTATTCCATGATTCTATGATGAAAGAAACAGCACTTAAAGGTTTCTTTTTATTTCAATATCCTGGTCATGAACAGACATCAATGGGTATGAGGATACACAAGTTTTTGTGTGACTTTAAAAATGTCACCTTTTCAGGGGGAATTGTTAGGATAATAATCATTGATGATGTGTGAGTTTTTACACCCTAATATTACCTGCCTGTTTAGTGTCAGAACTCATTCTGTATGTGGCAAAGATTTGCTAATGAAATGGAACGAAGTGCTTGATCTAAAAACAAAGTGTAATATTTTGATAAGCTGGAGCCATGGATGTCTTCTCATCTGCAAATGTGTATGATGTAATGATGTGAGGATGTGGCAGACTGAAGATGTATAAAATGCTTCTCTAACTGTTTATCGTAGCCGCGTCATGAGACTTGAGCCCGGTTGGCAAGCAGCTGCCTTCTGTGACCCTAAACAACTTCTCTGATCTGAGTAAGATTACAATTTCTATCAGAATCTGTTGTCATGTCTCCTGGTTATTTAATACATATAAGTTATGAAGTGTTATTTAAAGAGTTTGTGGCGAGTGGTCTCTTTTCAGGGAAAAGAACCAGAGAGAGCTTCAAGGTGTAAACACAGTGCTTTCAGTTCACAATGGATAAACTGATAAGAACAAGAAATTTATATTTTTAAAGACTGTTCAGGCTATTATAAAAACTCTGCCTTTAGCATAACAAGGTAAACATTTTTTAGTTATAAAGCCTTATTATACTATTGGCTTATTTTCACAGCGTCATATTTTGCTTCATTACATTAAACACAGAAATATATAAAAATTATTGCATTTAATGCTGACTGATTGTTTTGATTTTATTTGTTGCTGAGTATTTATTTTTGAATATTTATTCCCATTTCTAAGTTTCCCAAGAGGAACTCTGTGTTATCTATTCTCAGTCTTTTTGCTTGGGGGCCACGTCTACATTGAAGATCTTCATCATGACTTGCAGCCACAGTTTATTACCCTGGTTACTGTGGCTCTCCATCGTTACGAGGGAAAGCAAATTATAGCTGACAAGTTACGAGAGGAGGGAGATGGTAATATTGTCGCATGGTGCAAGACATTTAGAAGGCTGTGGCCTACATTGAGAGATGTCTAAAAAAAAAGGGGTCACTCAGTGCAGTCTGATGTTGACTGCCTTCAGGAATGCATTGGTCCGTATCGATGTTTAGAGACAGCGAGCTCAGGAAGTCTCTCATCAGGGGCTCAATTAGAGATACACAGCAATACTGACCTGCTAACTGAGCTCTGCGGCTGTTAATAGATAATAGACTATGGATGTATGTGTATGTTGGGGAGGGCGGGGGTTATTTCCAATGGGATGCTGAGTGAGCTCTGGAGCGATTAGGAAAGAAAGCAGACAATCTAAGAGCCTTTTACCTGGGAGACACTATAAACACGAACACTCACAGCATAAAGACTCTACTTCATCAGACAAACAGCCAATATCATTTTAAAAGCCTCTGATGATATGAAAAAGAAAAAAAAAAAACAACTAACAATAATATATTAAGGGATCAATAAAACAGGAAAAGCACCATAACTATGTAGATTTTCAGCATCCATTAAAGCTCCCATCCTCTTTTGAAGGTTATATTTCCTGAGGTTTAAACATTTACATCATCTGAAGCTGGGAATCTATATTTTTTTCATTACAGGTCAAAAACCTGTTAACATTGAATGGCTATGTTCAATTATTTAGGATTTAGACACTGGAAAGTGTCATTATAAAAAAAGTAAAAGAATAAAATGTAACGTGTGAGGAGCCATTGAGGGAGATGATGAGAACAGAATGTGCTTTTATTTTTGAAGGACCAGACAGTACTGGCACAGCTAGTTTAGCAGCGAGGGAACGAAATGTTAATTATTTAGCTCTGAAGTGACCCAGAGTAATTTAATACAATGTTCATTTGGACAGACACCTATTTGGTTTTAGCCATTAACAGTGCACAATCTGCAAACAGCTATTAAATCTGTTATAATAATAAATACATAATTTACAGTAAATAATGGACAGCATTGGATCTCCTGACAGGAATCCACCTGTAGTTAATACACACTCATTCTTATAAGATAAATATTGTATGTATGATTATAAAAAAGATCCCTAGTCCAAAAAGAAGGAATATAAATACAAATCACCCTGATAGTGCTTTAGAATAGCTCATTTGCTTTCAGTAGAAGCAACAACTTTGTATCCAGACTCTGTAAACGAGCGAAAACAGCATCTCTATTTAAAAATAATCTCAACAATTTGCTCCTCTATTCTCCTGTGCATTCATCATCTCCGTTAATGTGTGAAAATAGGGCATGGCGATGCGAATAGCATCTGTTTTTCTTTCCTCGGCAGTCACCACTTCTGACGCTAAGAGTGGCTCAGCAAGCAGCAGCAGCTACACTTATCTGTTTACTTCCACTCATGCATTATTTATAGGCCGCATCTACTAATAGCAATCATGATGACCTTATCGAATGCTGGTCATTAGTATGCACAGAAATATTTAAAAAAGGGTTGGGGTGGAAATCATACATGTAACATTGGTTGTTTTCTCTAAAAAAAGAGACAAGCTGGAGGCATACTGGACAAGCTCGCTCTGCACAGCGCTGTGTCTGACATGATGATGGTCTACAGTGTCAGGATCTCAGACAATTCTGCAATAGTTGGCCTTATCACAGATGAGAATAAATCAGAGTACAGACACTGCACAAAGGACAGAGCCATTTCCTGAAGAATGCAGGGAAAACTGAGGAGCCAGTGATGGGCGTCCAAAGGAGCAGAGCCACCATACTGACTCTGGTGAATATCCATGGACATGACACCGGGATATTTGACTCCCATAATAATCTGGTGTTCACCCTGACATTACACAGAACTATAGTCACACAACTGATGGAGACTGAAGAGCTGCATCCTAGAGGAACAACAGAGCATTTTTGCAGATTCCGCCTCATAGTAAACTTTCTCCACTAACAACAAAATTGAAAACCCATCCCTGCAGTTTTTTTGCAGTGTTTTTATTTCTTGTTTTGTTTGCACAGACATACATGCACATATTTGATATTTTTTAAATTAATCTACTCCCTTACACACTTTTCTTATACAGTAAATATTTTGTAAAACTTCACAACACTCCAACTTTAAAAATACAATGTTAAAATTGCTCTTACTGTACAGTCTATTATAAGTACTACACTTGTGAATCTGCATGCTTCAATTTCCCATTGTTTTGCACTGATATTCCTGAATTTCCACATTTGGAGAAGGATGTTTCTATTCTATTCTATTCTATTCTATTATTCTATTCTATTCTATTCTATTCTATTCTATTCTATTCTGTTCTATTTGAATAGAAATGTGGTAATTGTTTGCAGGTTAGCAGGATCTTTAATAGAGGCAAATGCAAAGTTTAAAAAGTTATAATTATACAAAGATCCTTAAATATTCCTTTTTCAGCTTCTGCTTCTGGTCCTTTTGAGTTGTCTCTTTAAAAATACATGTGCCTCAGCACTTCTAAAGGTCTACTACAGCTCAAGATGAATGTGAATTGTAAAGCATTGAAGCTGTATGTGCATTAATATGGTCATGTGAATGTGTTAAGAAGGGTTTTAATAAACATAGCAGAAAAGCTGAAAAGATGAGAATTATGTTACAGGATCCACACTAAGAGATGATTTGTTAAATTTACTTCCTCCACGAATACAAGTGATTATTATTTTTGGCAATAAGTTAAAAGAGGATTTGGTATTTTAGATGCTCCTTTTTTGCATGTTGTCGTGGGCAGTATATAAAGTAGCCACCAGGGGGGGAACAAATGCAGCATAAAAACATGTCACATATAATCAATTCACTGACAGATGAAAAGTCCTGATAGGTTATGAACATTTTTGCCTTCCTATTTATTCCTCTCCTGTAAACATCTCTTTTAGAGAAAAAGAAATCATAAAGAATCAGTTCTTCTTTCTTTTAATGACATAAAGGTACTAAATGCTTGGATGATGCAGTCTCTGTTGTTTGCTTTGTCATCCTCACAATCTGTCCTGGGCGTGATTCTCAGCTCCAGATTTCCTGTTTGTGCGTGCTGAGCATTCCTCAGGGTCCTTCGATTTCCTCCCACAGTCAAACTGTAAACTCCAAATTGCCCATATGTGTGTTTTTTAGAAAAAAAAAAAAAAACATCTGATGAAAGCTTGATCAACCTTGAGCTGCCTTTGACCCTGAATAGGGAAAAAGACAGACAGAAAGCATATCTTTGCTTCCAGCCGCTGAAACCAATCAATTCATCTCACCTGAACGAAAAAAAAG
The DNA here is from genome assembly GCF_000732505.1 of Cyprinodon variegatus. Classification (NCBI taxonomy): domain Eukaryota; kingdom Metazoa; phylum Chordata; class Actinopteri; order Cyprinodontiformes; family Cyprinodontidae; genus Cyprinodon; species Cyprinodon variegatus. The sequence continues at coordinate 762,440 of NW_015150809.1, forward strand.
TATCCTGAAAATGCTCCTTTTCATCTTCAGAATCAAGAGGTCCAGAGAGAGAAAATACTGTAGGCTTTCTGCTGCTCAAATCGCACGTTAGTCACATGCAATTTATTCACTTTTCAAAACCAGCTCTCATTCTCCCCAGAAAAAATCATTTTATGTTCAATTTTCTGAAATGATTACAGGGTTTTACCTCAATGAATGCCATAGAATTGCTTGATGCTGAAGAATATATTACATGCATGATAACATTGTTTTTGATCTGAATAAAGCAGAATTACTTCTGAGTAGGACTAAAAGATAATAGAACAAATATCAGGTGCTGCGGTATATGAATAGGATATATATGTAGAAAATTGTAAATAGTGAAACAATGTTTTCTTATGTGTGGAAATCATGGAAAATCATAGTGATAACCTGAATATCTAATCAATCTATATATATATCTATATATATATTTATATATATATATATATAGATATATATAGATATATATATGTGGAATTAGCTGGAGGATGTCTGCTAATTGCTGAATAATACCACCTAGTTTGGTCACACAGTTGTTTGAAATAGCTTGTTGATTCATGGCTGTGCATGTACTGTAACTGCAACAATGCAGACATTTTGCAAATTGTTTTAATGCTGCCAGAATGTTTAGCATTTTGATTTACATTGTTTGGATAAATTGTCTTTCTTCTATGTGATGAACATAAGATAAAGTGAATTTGTGACAGAATATCTGTCTATATTGGGCTTGTTTTTCAGATGCCAAAGCTAATTCTGTCAGACAACACGTCTTTCCACCCGTCCGATCAATTGATAAAACCCCATTTGATGCTTGGCTTTATAAACTCAAATCCAAACTGCTCTTCTGGGTTTTTTTTATTACCCAACTCCACTAGTTGTATATTCTGCTATACATGACTGGAGTTCAGCATCAAAAATGTAACATCTTTGGCAACATTTGTGTTTTTAGTGTTCTAAGCTCTTCTGGTTCTTTTTTTTTTCTTTATCAGTATTTTGACATATTTTCAATTTTAGTCAGTCTAATTATTGCTTTCCTGAGCTTCAAACTTTACTAACTTTAAAAACTAATGTGTGCAACTATAAGGTGTACTTTATTCTCAAACTGAAAGCCATGGTGATAAGCGCTACCACAGAGTCTGAATTTCTTTATCAAGAGGATTATCTTCTGAACTTAGCATGAGGACAGGATGTTATTTTGCTGAATAATGATGTGACGCTGTTCATTTAACCGTCGTTTTTATGAGCTGTATCTCATCATATTCTGTCTATGCGTGAATTCAAAGAGACCTTGTGCGAAGAAAAGCAGACCCAAACAGATTCATGGTGAACTCTCTGCAACCTGCCAGCTCCTTGCAAGATTTTTCTGTGTAGCAGCTCCCTCCTATTGATATGAGCGCTTCAGGGCTTAAATTATTCAGCAGGAAATAAAGGTGCAACCTGAGTGTTTGCAGATAATTCACCCCTGGAATTTGATTACAATTGGAACTGGCAGGTTTGAAAAATAGTATAGAACCTCATACATTTTGAGAATAATTAACACTACAAGCTAAATTAAAGACAACAATACATGTTGTGAACATTTTGTATACATCCAGTTATGTGTATATATTGTTTAGCTTTTATAACATTGTAGCTGTTAATTAAAAATATATTTCTGACCCTCTTATTTTGATAAGATTATCTTCCCCTCTTAAAAGAATCTCACATAGATGGAAAACACAGATAAAACATCAGTTATCTTAATTAATCCTTATCATCGTTTTTAAGATAATGATGTGCTTTTATGTAATGCAGGTTCTTAAAGACCTGAAGGCTTCTGAAGTGAAGCTCATAAAAAAGCTTATATCTGGGACCAGCTTAAAGTTTATTTTCCTGTAATTTAAAGCATTAAGAGGGATGTGGAAAAACAGGAGTTAAGTATTTCTTCGTTAGTCACATAGTTTTCGTGCATTTCTTTGCATTTCTTATTCAAAATAAATATTAACTCTCTTTAAGAAGATGTTGAACAAAAAGATAAATATTTTTTTATAGAAATTTGAATTAGGGTTTACCTACAGCAAAAATAAACACAAGAGCATTTACATTCCCCTGAACACTTCCTTGTTATTTTAAAATGCCTTGATTTGCTTATTATATCCCTATAATAATATTTATTATGTGGAAGATAAATGTTTGTTTGATCCATTCTATACTGTCATTGTTCATAGCTTGACATGATTTTTTATATGTTAAGGTATTAAGAGTCCTTTTATAACATGCACATAGGACATTCTTCAAGCATTTTTAAAAGTATGTAGTATAACTGTATTCGTTTCCTGCTCAATATAAAGTGTATTTTCATACATAGGCCATCTTTAAATGTGTAAGGTCAATAAAATCCAAAGTGTGTTTTGAGAATGATGCACATACGATAGTAAGGACACTGCAAAGCGTTTCTTTTGCACTTTGCATCAAGGCAAAACATGGGTGATATCAATTTCTCCTTATCACCATCACTGTATTCTGCTTTGGGGATGTTTCCAGCAGCATTTCTCCTCCTGCAACATGCTTCAGAGATCTAGTGCCCCCTGAGATAAAAACCAATCTCTGACATGAAACTGGAGCCGTGAGGAAATATCAAAGAGCATAACTGAATCTGAGAGTCAAGAGAGGAGAGTGGAAAAAAAAAAAAAAAAACCTTTGGCTTTGTGAGCCAAATTCGAGCCTGAATATCAGTCTAATGGACTGTAAGTAACACCACTGCTGTGGAGCAGCTATATGAGTCAGGACACAGGCTGAAATAAAATTAAACAAACCAATTATTACTTCCTTTCATGAGGTTTTCCGCAATTTATTACATATTGTTTAGATTACTGGAAATGCTCTTTTTTGTGTTTTTCTCAGGCTAGGTGGTATAAATTGAGACTTCATGCTTGCTTTGTTCATTTGCAAAATGAAAAAAAAGATTGTAATAAATAATGATTACAAACAAAGTATAAGAAAGAAAGTCCTGTATAAAACAGTGAATTTGTCTGATTTTAACCTCTTCTATCAAATTCATCTTAAAACATGGTTTGTAGCCGTCTGAGTAATTCCCTGCCGTACACTTTACTCTGCTGTGCCTGCCTCTGATTAAACACTAAGGATACAGAGTTTTGGAAATTATTCATGCAGGTATAACAAATCTAAAATAAATTGTTTAAAAATCTTGGTCTGGAGATGGGTAATTGTGTACATATTTAATTTTGTTTTTAGGATTACCTGTATAATGTTTGTTGGATGTTTAAAATGTTTCAAAGAAGTAATAGCTGCCTGATTTCTTTCTCTGTTTGTCATGATCTGTGTCCTTCTGGACCTTTTGGTTTTGTGTAAGTTTTAATTTTGGGTCCTCAGTTATGCTTTATTATCTTATTCAGTATTGTCAAGATTTATATAATTTTTGAACCATTAGTGTTAGTCTTCCTTGTTATATCTTTTCAGCATTTTTTTCTATTATTTATTCTTTAGTCTAGTTTTAGTTGGCTATTCTTTCTTTTATCCTTTTTTTTTTTCATGGCTTCAGTTATTTACAGTTCCTTTGCTTATCTTCTAGTTTTCCCCTTGGTTATTCCTTATTTTTTAGTCATTTTTTATTTTATAGTTACAGTTACACCATGTTTCACCTGGTTACTCTTTGTTGCCCCCTAGTGCCCCTTTCGTTTCCCCTTAGCTCCTTTCTAGCTGCTTCTGTACACACCTGCTCCCAATTACTTGATTACTCCACTCCTTGTTCTGTCTCCCACATATAATCCTCCTATGAAGTTGTTCAGTGCTGCGTTCTTTTCATTTCTTCTTGTATGTTTCTCCTGAGTGTCTCTAGTTCTTGGTTCCGGAGTTCCTGGCCTGTTTATTTCTGGATTTATGCCAACATTAAATGCAAAATCTATATCTCTGCCTCCTCAACTCTGCATTTGGGTCCACAACAAAGTCCAACAACCTTGACAATGTTGTGATGTTTCTGTAACTTTTAAGTATTTAAGATAATCCAACTGGATTCAGTTCTGATTACTCTAAGTAATAAAAAAGGGAAATTATTAAAACAAAAAACATCCAAACCTATGAGGCAGTTTAATGCTTAAACCTCTTAAACGTAATAAATGGTTATGCTACCTTTGACCATGAAAAATACTTTTAAATGTTTATGATAGCTTGAGAAAAAGTTTAAAAATATCTTCGGATCACTTTTTGCCTACTCTTTTTTTATTTTATTTTGCAATATTTGGTGGTTCACAAGCTTTAAGGGCACATTTAAGGTAAAATTTTAGCTCAGGCTATTCTGTGACCTTCATTTTGTTTCCTTTAAGCATGTCAGAGGGTGACTTGCTAGGTTATGCATCATCCTGCTGCATAACCCAGATAAACACATTGTCACACACTGATTAAGGGACATTCTGTGTTTCTATTGTCTACTAGAGAGCAGAATTTATGGTTCTATTAATGTCTGCAGGTTGCCCAGGTCTTGAAGAGGTACCATCACATTGCCACCACCATGTTACACTACAATATTTGTTTATTTGAAAAGCTGTCAGTATTGCCCTATACTCCATAATTTAAAGAACTCTTCCCTTTTCACAAGTTCAACTTTTGCCTCATCTGTTCCTTAATTAGTATCCTTAAGTTTTGAAGACCATGGTAATGTTTATTTGGGGAATATGAGATGATCCTTTGCTTCTGTTTTGATCAGCATTGGTTTTGGTGTTTAAACTCCATCATGGATGCTGTTTTCCTCCGCCTTTGTTTGCTGAATCATGAACTGAATAATAAGATCTTGCAGAGTTTCACATGTTGTTCTTGACTCTTTTGTAACTTCAGGGCATAAAATGTCAACTTTGAAATCTTTTAGGCTACTTTGTGTTGGGCATTGGTTTTATTTAAGTGATTTTGTATTTAATTGGTTTCACCAAAAATGTGTTTATCCACAAGGGTATAAGCTAATATTACACATTGGGCCTTCCTCTGAATTTTGCCTTAACAGATAAAGTCATGCGCTGGAAACTTTTTTCTTTATCTAGAAACTTTTTTTAGCTATCTAGAAACAATCATGCTCGACAGGAAAGGATCTTTGAAGGGAAATTGTTTATAGACTGTATCTGTATACAGTATGACCATCAGAAGTTCTGTCATCTTAGTATGATTTGTGTTAAAATCCTAATTTAGTCTTCTTCAGCTTTTGCTAAGATCCCAAACCCTTAAAAGCTGATTATATTTTCTTTGCTGAAAGTTAAATAAAAAACATGGGGTTATGCTCTTCTCTCATTTTTCTTTCTTTGTTGCCTTGCAGACAGAGTCAAGGCAAAAATGTTAGCAAAAGAGGATGAATGAACTGCTGGATCTTTGCTATAGCTGCACTTTAAAAAGTGACGTAACAACTTTTAATACTGAATAAACTGTTTTAATATACTTGAATGTTTTATTTCGACTGTTCAAAAGATCATTTTCTTTCAGCAACAATTTTACAAACAAACTCATATATCAAAATGGAGCAATCTACAAACCAATTACTCAAGAATACTCCTGTTATTTTGAAAATTCACTCCCTAAGGATGAAAAAAGCTTTTTCCCAAGCAGTTTGCAAATCAGACCACTTTGACTTTTATTCAATCAATGTCAGGACATTAAAGATGCATTTCAAAATAAACAAGAACATGATGTCAGTCCAGTGCAGTTAAGACAGCACTTCTTCAGGTCTTTTTCACTGCCAGCTGGTTCAGAAATCTCTCAGCTCCGTGTTGAATAAGGCCTCAACTGACTGCTCAGACTGTGGTTACCCTCATGACCAGCTCTCTTGTGCTATTGCTGGGTTGGCTGCGAGCCTCCGGCTGCCTCAGGTGGCTGAGTAGGTGGAGGATGTTGTAGGGACAGTGTTGGTCGGGTACCGTGGTGCCGCTCTCAGGATCTATGTGTGCTCCGAATTCCCCTGGGGCGGTCACAACGGCTGTGGAAGTGGAGCCATCAGCTGTGGAGGCCACCACCATCAGGGAGGAGTTGGAGGCAGACGCTCCAATCCCATTCTGGTAGCCCTGACTGGGCTGAGACAGAGTCCTGTCCACGACAGCTTCCTTCAGGTCGTCACTGTCCAGCGATTTGTCATAGTTCAAAACCTTCCACTGCTGGTTGACGGCCTGCCAGCGGTGAAAGATGCGAAACACAGAGGGTCCTTCGTGGACAATTAATGCTGTGGAAAAGAGAGTTGCAGGGGGACAAAGTCAGTGTCTGGCTCTAGTCTTAATGACACCACAGAGTGATACCTCTGCGGTGTTAAATCCAGCAGAAACTTTAAGCCGACACAGTGGCAGAACAAAACAAACTCATTCTTCAAGCACCTCCCCATAAAGCCGAGATAAAATCTTTATTTGTACCATCAAGTAAAGCCACAGAGTGAACTTACGACACTGCAACAATCACTGGTGTTTCGGATTTAGGTCGACAAAAAACGATGCATCTGCTCTCTGCAGTTGTTCGATAACATTGTATCTTTGCCCAAAATTACTTATTGATTCATGTTCATTGAAGTCAGTATCTGGAAAATTAGAGTGAGCTTTGCCAGCAGTTGCCTGGAACCAGTGGAGCGGGGAGGGGGTGGTTTTGGGGCTTAAATCTGGAATGGTTTTCAAAAGCCCTGGATCTATTTTTTTTAATGTTTTTTACATCTTTATTACAGCCGAAAACCCTTTTGACCCTTCTGGGTATTTCTGTAAAATACATGAAACTTCTAAGTTGGACATTGTGTACATTATATGCTGAATTTGTTTACTATCTTGCATCCATAACTGTACTCCATCAACAGTTTTGGCGAGTGCACAGTAAGGGGGCTTGCACAGTGCCTCCTACTGCAGCCATAAGTGTTACTGTCTAACCAATGGGAAAGCTTCTTACATGAGAAGAGCAGCTGTGATTGGTTTAATTGTGTTTTCAGTGTACTCAAGGGCATGAAAAGTCACGGAAAACGTAGATACAAAAAGGGAAACCATTAGGACAATGTTCAGGCCCAGAAGGGTCGTGTTAAATGTAAATGGAATAAATGGCAAAAAGGAAATGCAGTTTCAAAAAGAATTTGAAAATGCTGTATAAAAAGAAAATGGAAATGTAATAAAGTATAAAAATTTTAAATGTGTGATTAAGAAAGGTATTTATAATCAGATTTGTCATTTAAATCGGATATTCAAATAGGATTTGAAAAAACATGTTCAAATTATAGTATTTAAGAGATTCATAAATACAATTTACAATTCAACTGTAATAATTTAATTTAAAATTTACAATTATAAAATTCTTTTGAAATTGAAATATTAAATTTGAAATGGCTGTTTTTCTTTTACAGGGATTCTCTCTGTGTCCTCCATCATAAATATCTTACACAATCAAACCCCAAAGGGAGACATTTTATCCCCTTTGGTTTTAAAATGCTTGTAACTCTGCTACAATAAAACCCTGGTTCTCACTCTAACTTCACAACTTTTCCTAAAATGGATCCGACTTTTTTTTGTTCTAGTTTTTAGTTTAAAGGCAGGAGATCAAGTGAGTGAGTTTAAGGTATCATGTGTCATATAACATTGGATAGCAGCAATTCGCTCCGGTTTATGTATGAATGCAGCACAAAAAAGGGCAGATGAAGCAGCCAGAATGAGGAGAGAGAGGCAGAAAAAGAAGCTGGTAAGAAATTGTGAAGACAAGACCTGCTGCATGTGGCTTTTTTAGAAGCTTGACTTAAAATACTGTTTGGTTGCTCACCATATACAGTAAGGTTTAAGGTTGCTTAAGCCTGAATTTTGATCAGTAACTGTGGATAAATTAGGAGCAATTATCTAAATGGTTGATGGACTAGTGACCTGTCCAGTGTGTACCTGCCTTTGCCTGATGAATGCTGGGTTAGGCTCCAGCCTTCCTGCAACCTAATAAAAGGACCAGGGGTTCAGAAAATAAATGAATTAATGAATGAATTATTTATATATGAATGAATGAATATATATATATATAAATGAATGACAAATTAATGAATGCATCAAAGAGCAGTTTAACAATTTCTCTAAATTTTAGTAATGTTATTTTCGTAATCGAGTAGTAGTTTGAAGCTCAAATATCTGATCATTAAATGGTGTCTGAAGTCTGAATCAGCAGGTTTTGTTCTCCAGCGAGCACCAGCCTAGAATTAGTTCATTATTATTGCATTGGGGTTAGCAATCTGTGGGGCAGGGTTCAAATCCATGTCTCATAATGGACACATTTACCTTAGTTTGTTTTCTGCTTTTTAAGTTATGATATTTGAGGTAAATTAAGGTGAGGCCATACTAAAAAATACTAATTAATATTAGTACTATTAGTGATGGTAAATAGCTTGGCAGGTTGTATTGTGGCCCCATCCCTTCCTAATATGCTCAGATTTACATGTTTCTCTAATTACCCCTATAGGGTAAAACAGGTAAAATTGAGAACAAAGAGGCATGTACAGTAACTATATCATTGTTTACAATATATGAGTATGTAAGATCAAGTTTCCAATTTTAAACAATCATATTTTTCATGCTGTACTGATCGATCTTCACACAGTAGTTGAGAGAGGGAAAAGAGAATGAGAACAACACCTTTATTAAAACGAAACATTTTTTGTGCTATGCCCCTGATGATGAAAATATCTAGCTTTGCCCCTGCTTGGAGCCACAGGATGCTCAGGATCTAGTGGTTTAAAGGTAAACCGAATAAGGAAACAGTTTTATTCCTTAAGATCAAGACAGTTATTTCTATGTGTTTGTTCTCTCACAGGATGTTGCTGAGTGTTTAAAAACATTTTGCCTTATTGATATTTTATAGATCAGACCATAAGAAAATTTACTTCAGATTTCCTTTTTTGCAACTAAAAATCTGAACTATGTTGCATTCATTTGTATATAGCCCCCTTTACTTTGATACTCTTAATTAAAATGCAGTGCAACAGATCACTTTTCAAATTCACATCACCTAAGCGCATTACAACCTTTTCTTTTGATAAAATGAACGTAAACATTTATTATTTTCTTTTCCTTCACAGTTAGGTAATACTTTCTTGGTTTTAGCTTCCCAATAAATTGCAATGATAAAAGAGTCATATAACACCAAGACAATATAAATTTGAATGTGTGTAGTAAAGTGTTACCGCTCTATAATGATAATAGATCTTAGTTATGATGTATCATTACTCCTTAAACCCTAGATTGGAGTCGTTACTTAACTGTGCCTCTCTACTGCTCTCTCTTCTCTGGCTAATCAGGTCTCTGCTCTTTTACGTCTACCAGGTGACAAGTTAATCTCTGTAAAGTGCCAAGTTAATGACTGCGCAGTCAATCCTCACCACCAAACCGGAGACAATCAATCTCCTCTCCCCCCCGCCTCACCCTCAAGCTGTCTTCTGCAGCACAAGTTGGAGTTTTTTTTAAATGTGGCATTCATCCAAAGCACATGGACCCTCAAGCAGCAGAGACGGAGAGCCAGCTTACAGTACAGATGGGATAAGTTTCATTTTGGACACCCACTCAAATTCTGAAAGAAACGATAAAGATGCCTCATTGCACCTTATTACCTCTGATGTTATGACAGAGCACAGCAAGCCTCAAAAGTTTCCCCAGACTTTCAGGCTGCAGCGTTTTATTAGAGATTGAAATGGGGTTCAGTTGCTGCAGGGTAGGAGTTTTTTCAACATCTAGCATTCATGTTTTATTAATTAGATGGAGTTTGATGCAGTGTCTTTGAAGAGATTAACATTGTATTTGCAAAAGTCCTTAACTAGCCAATGCAAATGGATATAAAGCAATTGACTGTGGTGTATAGATTAATTGCATTGATTCTCAAAAGTTTAAATGGTTTGCTGCATTTACAAATATTGGCTGGAGTCTGAAGCGTTTCTGACATTTAACTCTGCCTCTTAAGCACACCTGGATTAATGTGAGCAGACTGGAAGCGCTCAATATCACTCTGAATCCATGTCTGACACTTTAGAACAACAAACATCGATGATTCCTGTCTGGTTCCTCACCGATGCAGACGACATCCATGAAGCCGTACATGCCGTAGCATATCTGGAAAAGCAGGTCTTGGCGCTGCCAGCGAGCCGACGGGCTGAAAGAGGACCAGACCAACCAGGAGATGCTAGCCATCAAGAACAGGGAACCCAGTATGGCTGCTGCTATCTGCACTTTCTCTATCACAGTCAAGGAGATGGCCTGCCACTGCAAGAGGACACAACACACTTTAAGGCTTTATTTTTCTTTACAGGCTTCTGACTTCCCTGAAAAAACAAACAAACAAATTAAATAACAAAATAATAATAAATAATGAAATGAATAACCACTAGTTCAAAAGGAAATTGACTTATTTGGGATGTAAAACACTAAGAGAAAACATCAGATTTATCTGTTAAAGGTTTGGTCATGAGTCATACTTCCATAAAGGAAGTGGAAGTAGCAACAGAGAACTTTATAACTGATTAAATATGACAAATTATTTAGTTAAATCCAGGTTATTAATTGACCTGATTCTTAATGCAGTTTGCAAAACATTTAGATCATATTTATATCCAGGATTATATAATTACTATAAGGAAAATGTAAGTAAATCACATACAATCAAATTCAATAAAATTTCCAAATGGAGTTAAAGTCTACTTTCATACACCAAAAAAGATTGACTACCTAAGGTAAACCAGCTAACGATGTTATGTCCACGACTTTACAGCAGGTACGTCCTTCTGAACCAGTTCATTTTTCTAATTCACTTAAGGTGAGAATTATAAACATAGACCTCACTATATAGACACAGTCCTGCATAGACATGTATATAGAATTGAATATAGAATTTTACTTTTATTGTCATTACACTGTCAAGTACAAACCAATGAAATTAATCCTCTGCATTTAACCAACCAGAGCTATGCCAGAAACTTGCTGGATGTGGTTTCTCTGCAGCTTGCAGTAGTGCATGTATCCAAATACTGTTATCATTTTTACACTCTGTAAAAAGAACAGTTTAAATGCATTCTGGAGGACCAGAAATAAAACATTTTTGCACATCATGATTATATGCCAACTTCCTATTTCACCAGATCTATTAACAAGTCCCAAACTGTCTTTCTGAAGTAACTTTTACAACAAAGTCACTCAATAACGCTCCCTAACACTACCAGAAGCTAAATCCAAGAGGAAACTGTTCTCTCTGTTTTAGGGATCAAAGAAGGAAAGACTTCAATTCAAAAAGCCATTTTTTTTCCTTTTCGGTTTATGATCAAAGCAAAACTAGAGCTGAAGCTTTTTATTTATTTATTTATTTTTTACAGTGCCTGAAAACTGAGTTTTTAACGATTAACACCGACAAGCACTTTGATACAAGGCAAAATCTGCTCCAAATTGAGACAAGGAAGAACAAATATTTTAACACCAAACATGCACTGTATTTGTTGGGGCGGTGATAGCATTATGTTTTTCTAATAATGCCTGATCTGTAAGCATTTGTGGAGAATGTGATAAAATCTGATAGGTGCTTTTGTGGAGGTGCTTTTTGCTTAGACAGCTTACCTGTAGTGGGTTCTTGGTGCTGATAGCAATGACCTGATATTTGTAGTAGCAGAGCTCACAGGCCCAGGAACCCCTCTCACTGATCCATTTGATGAGGCATGGCTGGTGGGTGCAGCGGACCGATCCGCTGCAGCGACACGGACTCAGGAGCTCTCCCTGCAGAGGAAACAAACATTTAGTCAGGAAGGGTTCCCAACAGATACATATATCTAGATGTTTGTTTCTTTAACACTCTGAACATTGTAATACAAATACCATCTTTCTGGATTTTATTATCTTTAAGTTCCAGAAATCTGATAGATACATTTGGTTCCTGAATTGAAAGTGTGCATGAATCTCACAGTTTGCATTTGGGGATTTTACGAGCAACATAATCAGCACTATTTCAAAATCCCTAACACTTTAACATGTAAAAGCTGTAAAAGTTTTCCTCAAAAATAAATATGCACTCCTCAAAGCCGAGTTTCTGATACGCCGGTGATGATTCTCAGTCATCCAGGTCATAGTCATTCCAAGAAGTTTAAAAACAAACCACTGGACTTTGTTTTCCAAGTTTGAAGACGTTTCGCTTCTCATCCAGAAGCTTTCTCAATTCAAAATGTCTGGATTAGCATTGAGTTCGAGATTTATAGAGTAGCCCAACGAAAGCCTTGTTATGGTTTAGAACAGGAGTCTTTAACGCTTTCCAGGCCAAGGACCCCCAAACTGATGGCAAGATGGAGCGGGGACCCCCTAATTATATATATTGTATGAAATTCTGTTAAATCAAACTGGTCCTATAGTCACTCTATTACAGATGGAGTCATTTAACGAAAGTATTTTAGCCCTGGGATTATTAGTTTATTAGTGTTTCTGATTTTGATTCCTGGTTGATGGGACAGGTGTTTTGAATGAAATGGTGCCCAGCTTGAAACAGCTCCTGTGTGTCGCTGAATGTGTGGATTGATGACTGAAAGACATCTTCTGCCTCCATTTATGTGGTTACTAACAGATTTACTGTGTTGAATTCATGTTAATGTGTATCTAAAGACATTTCAATTAGTGGAAAAAATTTCAGGGGGCAATATAGAAAAAAAATTCTCATGTCATGGAGCTACACCCAGTCATTCTATAACTTTGCGTTAAAGGAAAATTATTGTATCCTAATGTTTTTATGAAATTCAGCCTGTTTTCATCCATACTTGTAGAACTGGATTTCGCTGTTCTAGATGTAAGTCCTTTAAAGTGGTATCAGTATTGTGATTTTTTCTCTCATTATCATAGGAGTACTGAAGATAAAATTTGAAGTCCAAAAATGAGACGTGTTTTTGGAATTGTTATTTTTTCCTATTTATTCTTACTGCTGTTTTTATAGGAAGCGTAATATACACAAATAATTTAGACAATTTGTTTACATGTAGTTATTGTGCCAACTATAGCTACATGCTCATCCAGGAAGAGTACATACTGCGTCATCTTAAATAGAAAACATTTTACTAATTATAAACAGACTGCACTGATAACTGGAATCAATTTTAACTATATGTAGCTCTGAATCTGTATTAATGGGTGAAATTAACGTTTTAATTCTTAAGACGACGTACAGAATGTTATGAATTAGCTCTATAAAGATAAACTAAAGTTAATAAATTTAAAACTGAGCAACTTAATGTAATTGGTGCCTGGGGGTTGCCATTACTTGGTAAAGTGTCCTTTGAAGACTTGGATTGTTTTTATGGGACTCTGATGTGCAGACTGCGACAAACTATTGCTCAAAAAGCCTGCTATGGATTTTTAAATGCTCTTATAATTGCTTTTATTGTTATCACCATAAATAACATAAAATATTGTGATAAGCTTTTAGGTCCATGTTGTGCATCCCTATATTAGGGTGCGTATTTCTATCATCTTTGAGATCTAAAAACCTTCCTTTACACAGCGGTCTACTTATACCCAGCTCACCTATCCTTCATAGTGAGTCACACTCTTTCAACCCCACCCTCCCTTATCCTAAGCCTCACCTCACCTCATCTATCTTCCTCCTCTTCATCCTATCAACCTCATCCCTACTTTCAATTCTCATCATTCTCCTCTTCAAAACAAACATTTTCTTCTCTTTTCATTGCACGTTTATCCAGACTTTAGGTTTATTTTCAGGCTTGTGTATGGGAGTGTATGGGAACCCCAATGGATTCAGCAATTTTTTTTTTAGAATCACCTGGAGAAGAAAATGTGTTGTGGATAAATTTAAAACATGCTGTACTTCCTGGTTATGTAAAGCTTGACTGAAGCCTGTGATTCAGAGCAAGACGCTGCCTACAGTAATCACTGACAGGCAAACAACAACAAGTTTTCTCATCTTATTTACTCAGCCCATTATTACCCACCTACATGTAATATCCTGAATCGCTAGATTACAGATATATATCTTAACTCCGGCTTATTGATTTCACGAGGGCTTTCACTGCGCTTTAGATACAGGAAGACACATACTCCCATATATAGAGCAAGCTGCCGCCAGCAGCACCATTCAGGTGTGAAATGAAAGATTTGCCTTACACCTACTTGACAGGCAAGATACTTGATTACTGCTACAGTTGAATATGCAGGATTAGCCACATAAAGCTTTATAAAGCTCAACTAAGCTTAACTAATCTGTAAAATACTGTGCTAAACTTGCACTGATTCAGCAGCTTGTTAAATGAATGAAGTGTTTGACGAAGCATTAAAACCAGTGACAGATAAAGAACAAAGGACTGGTTAGGAGTTGCACAATGTGACTGAATATATGGTCTCCAGTAGGACATTTTACATCATGACTGCAAATGCTGTTTTGAAACATGACAGTTGGCAGATCCAAGAGTCATTAAGCATCAGACAGGGGAGCGGAGATTTGATTAGTCCAAATAGGTTACGGTCATGTAAAAATTAGACCATGAAAAATCCTTTTTGGAATACAATGTGCTACATCTCCTCTAATTTAACTGAGAAACAAACAAAACTATTAGGGGGGCAAATATTTCAGCTGCAACAACCTGCTCGTATCCAGGCTTCATTGATCCCTTATCTTGAAAGTATTTTCCTGCTGCAACTTGGAAAAGTTACCCAAATCTATCAGATTGTGAGGACATCTCTTGCCTAAAGCTCCCTTCAGGGTATCCCCACAGATATCTTTCAGATGTAGTTCCCCTGCAAAGCAGAAAAACCTATGTTCCTCCCATGAAGTCATTCCCTTTTGGATTTTGAGATATGCTTAGACTTAATGTTATGCTAAAAAATACAAATCCTCTTTATCTCTGCTATGCATAACTTCATTTGCCTTTTGCGAAAGAAAAAGGTCCCATCTGAAGGATGTACTGTATTGGGATCATTTTGTCCCTTTATGAACGTTCTGTTTTTTGTGGACTTAAAGAATTAATATTGTAAAAGGGTTCATCAAGGAAAACAAAATAAACAAGTGAACTTAATATGGGTTAATCAGATTTACTATAACTGACAACATGAAGTTAGTTATTCTTTTTTAAGCCTTTCAAAATCAAGTATATCATAAAATTATGCATTTAGCACCATGGTGTACTCGTTTGTTAAAGAATATGGTTGTTTACTGGTTAAGTGCTGGCTAAATATCTGTTTCATTAGTTTTTTTCTGGTAACATACATTCACTAATTTTAACAGGACAGGTAGAGGGCGCTCAGACAGCAGAAACCATGAGGATAAAGTTTATTATATACTCCATGAGGGGTAAGATGTTTTTTCTTCTTGCTCTAACAGCAGTAAGAACAAAATGGCGTTACTTTATTTTGCAGCACTGTCTTGGGGGTCTTTTTGCTTGTTCTCCACTGACTTGTCTGGACAAAGCTTTTTTGTTGTTGTGTGCCTGAGAACAGTTGCACAATTGTTTAGGATTTGGATTGTCATTGTTAGTGAGGAACACCAAAACAGATTTTTTTTCAGGTAATAAATAACAGTGGGTAATAAAACAGTGGAGTTTTCCTCTCCACTGTCGCTACAAGCATGCTTGGTGTGAGGGATTGCTTTTGAGTCAATGGGAGATGCAATCAGCTGGTTTTCCTTAGTTGGAAAACTGAACCAATCTGCCTGTATGATCTGGTTGACTTGTCTCTGTAAAGTGCATTGAGATGGCATGTGTTGTGAATTGGTGCTATATAAACTGAATTCAATTAAATTGAAATTGAATTAAATGATAGGTGAGCATATTTTAATATTCATATTTCACTTTTTCATTCATCTTTAGCCAGGACTTTTTGGTCTGGCTGCAACCACTGAAAAACAAAACACTGGTACTGGTAGATTATTTTACTAACTCTAACCCTGAGACGTCACTCTTACGTTTCACTAAAAAGAAGAAAAAAACACTGGTTCTATTATGTTTAATTTATAGTGCTTTCAGGTGATGGTTAAAGTTGTCAAAACATGTCATTGCTTCCATCCTTTGGGTCGGTGAGTTGAGAAAAATTTGGGTATATTTTTTCCATAACATCAAGGCCTCAGAAAACCTTCAAAATATATTTTTATATTATATTCACTTCTAACCAAACTGCTCCAAGGCTTATTATCTTCAGACAGATAAAAGTCTTTCAGCAAACTTACATCACCGTAAAGTTTTAAACTCTCAAATTAAAACCACAGGCTTCAATGTATTCCAATAAGATGTTTAGGGAGAGATCACCATAGTTATGTGGTGGAGTGTTAATTGTAAAGCAGAAGGAACACTTTCCCTCTGATCTGATCTGATTTTTTTTATGCTCTTTGCTATGATACCCTTAAATGCAACCCTGTGAAGTGAACTGAAGTAACTTTGGAGGAGCAGCAGAAATCAGTAGCTCAAATATGAGAATTTATTCATAGAACCAAGAGATTTCTGAGAGCAACTTTCCTAACTTTCAAGGTACATGAAGAGGGTCAGCAAACTGGTGAGGAGAAAATTTCAGCAAAACTTGAAGTACTTGGTGTTAGAGTTCTGGTTCAATTATGTTTTTCTTTGGATGTTAAGTTTTGCTTTGCTCCTTGTTTTCTAGTTTTTATGGTTTAATTCTTATTTAATTGTTTTCTTTGGTTTTTCTCACTTACTGTCTTGGTTCTGTTATGTTTTCTTTTGAGTTTTCAGTTTTGCTTTACTCCTTGTTTTCTAGTTTTTGTGTTTTAAATCTTATTTTATTGTGTTTTCTAGTTATTTTAAAAAATGTTTTAGGTTTTTTATTTGCTGCCCTCTGCTGCCCTCTTGTGTTCTCCTTTTTCACTTGCTCTTTTTCCTCTCCTGCTCTGTGCACACCTGTTCCCAGTCTGCTCATTAGTCCTCTCTTTGTTTCTGTCTCCTTTAAATACTCTTTCTGTTCTGTTCTTGTTTGCTGGGTCCTCGCCAAACTTCCTCCAACTCCGCGTCTCCGAGCCTTCCACCTTGTGATAGTTATCCCCTGATGTCTCCTTGGTTTCCTGTTAGTTTGGACTTTGTTTTCTTTTTGGATTACCTGCCTCTGTTTTCAGTAAACCTTCATTAAATCACCAAGAAATTCCCCTCTGCCTTCCTGTCTCTGCTTTTGGGTCAACAATCCATAACCTAATCCTGACACTTGGAATAAAATGTATTGATAAACTAAGCATTTTGGCTTGTGGCCCTCTTCAGGGTCTTTACAAATCCCCACATAAGTTCTATGTAAATAAAAAGTACCATACAGAAAAAACAAATATATTAACTATTCATATGTTTGCACAATGTCCTTTGGAATGTTTCGTCCCATCTTTAATTGGCCAGATTGGACAGAAACACGGTGGTGGCAGCATTATGCTGTAGATATGTGGAAGCTGGTCACAGTTTACAGTAAGATGATTGGAGTTAAATAAAAAAACAATCTAGATAGTGAACCTCTTAGTGGCTGCAAAAGACTGAGGACTGGTGAGAAATATGACACTGAATCTAAAGTAAGACTTTGAAATTGTTGTTTACCATTTAGACTGATTAATTTAAGCTACTTTGCAAGATAGAATGGGCAAATCTTAAAATGTGCATCATTAATAGAAATGTACATTCATGCTGATTTTTGCACAGTTTCTATCTTAGTCAGCTAAATAACATGCTGCAGTCATTTTGCACATCTCTGATGTTGCTGCTATTTTCAAATGTCCATTGCTGTAAAAATGTCCACAGCTGTATATTGGTTATTAATTCTCCAGGTGCACAGTTTTTATATTGTTAAAACACTTTGCAGTACAGTATATTTTTATACACTCTTCTAAGGTCCACATTTGTGTGACCATTTTTTCTATAATCTTTTTGCTGCTATAAACACCAGAATTTCCACATTGTTGAACAATAAAGGGATTTTCTACTCAATTCTATTTTTTTTATTGTATTGTATTCTATTCTATTCTATCTTAGACTTAAGGGGCTTAAGGGGATGCAGCAAAATCATGGTTCCATATATGCAGAATATTTAAAACAACACCTCTAACAAACCTCAAAGGGCTTTATAAAACAGCTGTTTCATTACTGAGAAAAACAGTGAGGTTCTCGTTACTAATTAGGTAACATGTAAATGCAGTCACTTTCATTGGAATACATTTAGCAGACAGCAGGTGAAATAGGCTGGATGAAAAGACATAATTTTTAAACTTGCATTTGTAGAAAAAAATCTTACTTTTTAAGCTAATGCTTTGTAGTACCATGAAAAAATGTGAAAAGATCTAAGAGGTATGACTAATTTTGCAAGATAAACTGATCTTTACATCGATGGTGCTCCACCTTAAGTTTACCCATCAAAGCAATGACCTACCCTGACAATAGTAATAAAACAAAAAACAATCATAAGTTTCCTCTGTTTTCTTTTCTTAAGGTGGCGGCAAAAAAAGCTTGTAGTAAATATCTTTTCTCTTCTTTTAACCTTATCAGTGTTAAACTCAGAGGTTAAATCAGCGTTTGAAAAAAAAGATGCAAGTTTCAAATATATTTCCCCATTATTGTGCTGACATCTCCAACAGATGGAGCAGCACCCCGGTTTGAAGGGAAGAGAGGAAAATCGAGTGAGTTGCAGGAGAAAAGGCTCATCTACAGATGGCCAGGGTGGGAGTGTATTGGCAGGAGCAGCAGAACACTTCTGTCGAGTCCAGTGGGACTCAGGCCGCTCGCTGCGACTGGCCCGATCGCAGCCAAGACCTGAAACCTGGATCACTCCTATATAACAGTGGCTGGAGAAAGCAGGGGGAGTCTGATAACAAACGATAGCCCACGCATGCAGAAAGTGGTAACCTACTGTTTTTTTTTTTCTTATCAAAGAGAAATAGGGGGAAATATGCAGACAGAAACTGAGCATCTAACTATCTCCTTATAAAATTAGCTCCTTATGCTATGTATGTATAATGGAATGAAAAAAAAAAATTAGGTTAGCTTTTCACATAAGAGCCTAGAATCAATACAAGTGAACTCTATTAACTCTAAGGGAACCTGTAGTATAATCATCTAGCTCACACTGAAACTAAATGGAAGGATTTTCATAATGGCCAATAACATCCAGGCTGCAACCATCTGTTCTATAAAAACATGAAAAATAGATTCTTCTATAGATTGTATTGGTCTACCAAAAGGAAAGGAAAGGTGTAAATTCCAGTGAAGATCACATCATTTCAGCTTTATGTAGCTATATTGATGCTGTTATGAAAACCATTTCGACAACGATAATAGGAATTGGAAAAAGAAAAGAGAGAGCTGCTTCTCATCTAGCTTCATATCTTCACAGCCTCTTTCCATTTACTTCTGCAAATGCAAACATCAATAGAAAAAAAGGTGCCGTGTTTATGTAACTTGTTTATATCCTATTCCCAACAAATGGCTGAGCATCCATTCCTGCCAACAGACAGCATTCAGAGTGCCTCCATGCCAGAAGGCCATGTAGAAATAATGATGCCAACTTGACCCTTTAGGCCTCTCTTTGTGCTCTGACAAAACATATTATTCAAGTGCATTATCCCTGTTAGGATTTAGGGATGAAAGCCTGCTTTTTTCCTAGTAATTCAAAAAATATCACAGTTATACCATAAACTAGTAGTCATTTGCAAAAGGACATGGAAAGTAGGATCTTTCAAGCATGTAAATATTCCTCAGTAATTAAATATATGTTCATTGCAGGAAAAAATCCAGATAAATGTTCTGGATCTGTTCCACAAAAGCAGTAAAAGTGATATTTCCGTATATGATCCACATTGAGGTTAAGGTTAAGGTCTTAAAACGCAGACTGTGATAAAGCAAACGATGTAAGCAAAAAAGGAAGAGCCAGTACAACCAAATTATCTTAAAAAGAATCCTAATTTATCAAGTAAGCTCATGTCTGTAATTTCATCTCGGTTTAGATCCAGCTGTTTTTTTAAGGAACAAACAGCATCAAAAGGATCATATAATAAAGGAAAAGGTAGAAGATTAAGATATATCCCAATGCTCTTCAGTGCCCTGTCCAATCCATCATATGAAAATAGTAAATATATAGAACATGGAGGATCTATGAGATCCACAGCTGAGACAGGAGAATCTACTGGCAGAACAACTATCAGTCCAAATCACAGTTTCCCACATTTGTTCTGAAAAACCTCAGTCTATATATGTGCAAAGCTGGTATAGACACTGACAGCTGACATTTGAAAATATGAAGAATTTCACACAAGTGCATACCACACTTTAAATATTGGATTTGTTAAAAGAAAATGATTAACCCTTGAATCAGTTTCCTGCTATGCACCATTTTACATTAGTTTATCACATACACAATTTTTAAACTTTGTGGTTATAAGGTTATAAAAAGGTTTATAGAGTTCAAAACCTTTTCAAGGCAACATATTTTTTTATTTTTTATTATTTCAGATCAAGTGAAGCAGCTCATACACTGTATTTGTATCAAAAGGGTTGTTGGTGAGGTTTTCTGCATAGTCTGTCATAGAAGGTTATGTAAAACACCCAGTTTTTGAATTTGGAAGATTTTTATTTCCTGAACATTCCTAATGATCCTTTCTAAATGAATGCATGCATTTACACAATTATCTTTCAATTGTGCTAAAAAAAAAACTCCTTATGACAAAAAATCTTCCCTTTAACAAAGCAAAATCCAAACTGTAAAGCTCAACTTACAAAAAAAATGGCATTCAAAAACACTGAGAGTGGTTCTATTACATGGGTTTATTTCATTCTGTGGTGTCATATTAAATCAGAATGCAATCATCTTTCAATGGCTTCCTTCCTCAGACGTTCAAGGCCCTTTCTTAGTGGGATGCTGGAATAAAATAGCCTCCTGCCTCCTTTACTCTTTGTCAACTGTCTCAACCATGAGGATGGACGGGTTTAGAGGTGGACTGTCAGATCAGATGCTGCCTGACGTAGTCTGGGTGATATTCCAGAGGCTTAAAAATACCAGGCACAATAATGTGTGCGCTATTTGTAACATACAGGGGTATGAAGAGAGTTCACTCATCTCTCTTTCCAAACACAACCTCGTTGTCCTTTACACCTCAGCAGATCCATATCTGGATTCCACCCAAAGAAACGGCTCACAGACGGCAGAGAAAAGGAAGATATAACCATGCATATTGATAGGACGCAATGAAATCAAGTGCTATCGATGTGGTGCAGTGATTCAGGGAAGCTTTAATGAGACTTGTTGGAGGAGACCATGGGAAATACTGTGTTTTTTTTTTTTCTTGCAAGGCAGTACTTTGTATGCAGTGCAGTGTGTAGCCAACTATCTGTGGAGTTTCTGAGAAAACAATGAGGACGCCTTGTCTCCAGGTCTCATAATGGACCCCATGCCAGTAATGATTACAAAGGCTAAGCCCAGAGGTGGACTGATATGCAAAATTAGTGTTGTAGTAATTAGCAGATGACACATAGAGAGATTATACCCAGTGGAGGGGGCATGAAGTGATACAGTAAATCTGTTGCTGAGTTATAGGAGAAAGAACAAAGAACTTGTTCAGATAAGAAGTTCTCTTCTTCACCTTAGTTGTCTCATTCTTGAGAAGCTTCAGGAAATGATGAGGAAGGACATTTTCATCAGTGCTCTTAAAAGCTCTGACAAAAAGCTTGGGTGATTTGTATGAGACTCTTTCTAGATTATTGTGAAAAAAATAAAGAAATGTTTCCCTTAACTGCTTCCTTTCTTTTCTGCCACCCTTAAAGGTTGTAGATTATGGGTGGGCAATTCCAGTACCTTAGGGCCGGTATCCTGCAAATTTTCATAAGTGCCTTTGGTTCAATACACCCGAATCAAGTAATTAGATGATTTTGAGAAGACTCAGGACGAACTGACTGTATTCTGAGCAGGTAACTCAGCTGTTTGATTCAGGTGTGCTGGACGAAGGATGGATCTAAAATTTGCAGGACACCGGCCCTCAGGAACTGGAATTGCCCACCCCTGTTTTAGATGATTAGGAGAGTGGATAGTGAAAGAGAAGAATAACAATGTTTATTAACTAGAGACCATATTAAAATAGAGAAGAAAGCCCTGCTGATGACTTTTTTTTCTAAAAAAAGGGGGGATCTTTGTCAATTTCTGCTTGACCTTATAACTGGGTATGTGAACCTGCTATCAAGGATTTGTAATAAGTGTCACTGAGTATTTTTAGATTGTTATGGAGGCGTTGTGGCTGACTCCTAATTGTAGAGCTGTTTCAATTCAGCAACTGAATGGGTGATCCATATAAGCTCATGTTGCAACATCTAAGTTAAATTTAAGCCCAGACACTAAACCTTAGTTTTTTGGAGCATTCAGATGTGGATTTAAAATCTTCACTTTTATCTTATCAGCTCCTGTAATGTGATTAGAAAAGTCTTGGGGGTGATCCGGATGACGTTTTGCAAAAGTCAAACTCACAGTTTTTGATATAGTGCTCATGATATCTAATTCTTCCCTAACCTCTTTATCATCACTGAATCATAAACACTGACCTTAACTGAGGAAAGTGAAGCCTGAGGTGCATTCACTGTGGTTCTGAGTTGTTTTGTGATGTCCTGCCTGAGTGTTGATGTTCTCTAGGAGTATTTTTAATGGACCTCCACATCTGGGATTTCCAAAGCCATAAAACTGGCTTATAAGAGTTTCCAGTCGGAAATATGTCAATAAATAAATGTTCATTTTACAGGCCTGGGTATGTTTAGAGTAGCTTTCTACAAAGAGATGTCTATATTTTCACAATTGATTTATGACTTACCAAATACCAACACTACATTTTAATAAAGATTTCGGGATTAATACGGCTAGTTTTTTTTTTTTTTGAAGTTGGCATTTACTGAAGTTTACTTTATCTGATATTAAAATCCTATTGATGTAAAAAACATTTACATAGCTACAGTACTATACTTTGGGTCATTTCAACCATTTATTCATGGTCTCTACTTTGTATGATTTTGTCATCTACAAATATTCGATATCTTTAAAGAAATGTTTCCATATGTATAGAAATCATGCACAGTTGTCAATCATTATTTGACTTCTGTGTTATGATTTCATTTAAGCCAGAAGCACAAACTAATATTTGAAGAGATGACAGAGTAATTGAATGCTAACAAATCCTTAAGTTCTTTTATATGTAGTTATTGATGTTATAAAATCACAGTTATGCGTTTCATGTCACAGATTTTTGTGACATTTTGATCAAATGCTGCTTGTTCCACCAGGAAGCTGAATTAAACTACTTCATTTAAAAGCCAGACTTTTTTTTTTTTTTTTGAAATTCTTTTTACTGGCCCATAATGAATCTCTAGTAATTTATTCACCAAAACACAGGAAAATTTGTCTACTTTTACACAGTGTGACTTACAAATAACAGCGCCTTGAGGAATTTGAATTGCATGCCTCTAAAGCAAGAGGCAAGAAAATCACAACCAATTTCCAGAAGAAGCCATGTAAGAATCAGTTATGGTTTCAAGGGAAATAAAATAAGGATCTTTTCCTTTTAGTTTGTTGCTTTGCCTGGATTTCTGACATTGGTTTGAATGGATTTCTACCATTTTCTAATATTTCAGCTATTTCGTACTCTTTAAAATATATTTCTTCAGCAGGTCATTTAACCCATCCAACATTTTTTATCTTTTTTTTAATCTCCTTTCACATATTTTCCTGCACTGTTTGATGTTAGCACAACATCATCATCAGCATGGCTCCAAACGTGAAGATGTGCAAGGTAATTAACCTGGAGGCTCTTTCCTCCTGCTTTCAAACATCATGTTACATCATTATTATCAATATTTGTCTGTTGCAGGATGGCGGACACTAGAAGCAGAGCAGAGGTATTATTTGATTTTGTCATGCAGGTAACGCTTTGATGTGTCTGACTGTAATGAGTTGTTTCTGCATCTCTGTGTATCCTCCACACTTGTCAGCCGACAGGACAAGGTCTTTCATTATCCCTACAGCAGCAGTAGCTATCTTTACAAGCCATGCAGTGGGATAAGAAGAGTAACAGGTCCAGCCTGTCAGCTGTGTGGCCGTTTTAATAACATGCTGAAAGTCAATTTGATCCTTTTTAATTTGGAAAAGAAGTTGGAGCCTTAAACCCAAGAAATTCATATTAATTGAATACTCTGATTATTCTAACCCTTATGATGAAAAAAAGGTTTAGGGGGCTCTCTAGCTACTGCATATTTTTTTTCCTTACGTTTTTTGTAATAACTAGCTTTCTTTTTAAACAAATCTGTGATAAATCTGAGTATTAGCGACATCTTTTTAGGGTTATACTAGTGTCTGTTAGCCAGTGGTGCCAATTGAGGCGATTTCCATCTAAGTACAAAGGCTAGAAAAGAATAAATAACCTTGAAATGTAAAAATAAAATAAAAATTAAGCTGTCTCTGCATGGACCTGTATTTATTGTATTAGTTGTGCTTTGCTTTGCTCGTAATTAGGTCCCAGTAATGTGATCCAGTGATGCAGCCTCTTTAGAGTTAAATCATAATACACCCAGAATAGATGTGCAAAAACTTGAAACACTGACAACCACTGGCAGAAGTTCATTGCCATGTGAAAGTATTCAGTCCCCTTGAAATTTTCAACCTTTTCATTCCACTTTATGATTGTTTCCCACTTGTTGATTTTTCACAAAAAAAATTTATTTTATATCTTTATGTTTGAAGCCTGAAATGTGGTGAATATATATTTATATATCTATCTATACAGTAGCAGCCATTCAAAATGGCCCTTACCAGTCAAACACCAGGCGAATGGCAGTCCACCTCCCTGCAGCTAGAAATCCCCTCCAAATTCCAGCCACTGGAGTGACCCCTTCTTGCATATTTTTGTACTCTGACTCCAGTCTTTCACTGAATTACAGGGTCTGACCAGGAGATGATGCTTCTCTTTAGATCTTAATGTCCACAAATCATGACGGAAAGAATATGTTAGTGTTTTCTGGGACCGTGGCGCTCGCCTCATGTCTTTCCGAAGCTTGGCCGCTCATGGGGGTCAGAGGAGGCAGCGATGTCCGTGGTGCTTGTGGCTCAAGAAGGAATACCCTCAAGTCACCACTACTACTGTCTGTCTGTCTGTCTGTCTGTCTGTCTGTCTGTCTGTCTGTCTGTCTGTCTGTCTGTCTGTCTGTGTATGTATGTATACCTGTTGTAAAGCAAGCAAAGTATGGAAAAAATAGATTTAAGCAACTCTAAACGTGGCTTGATTGTTGTTGCCAAATGAACAGGTTGGCAAATTTGTATAACCTCTGATATTTTACGATCATCTTCAAAACAATATCCATTAAGCAGCAGATTTTAAATGATCCTGTTGATAATGTATCAAAAGGTATTGAGCAAACTAACCTCAGATGACAGGCAGCAGTAGTACAAAAGATTACTTGTTATAACTGAAGTATGTGGAATACATTCTCTGAAGGAACAAGACGTCAAACCTCGACCATGGCCTACCGCAGAAGAAGACCACATAGGGTCCCCCCACCTGTCAGCTAAGAGCAGCAAGCTGGGGCAATAGTCACACAGGATCAATAAAGCTAGACAATGACAGATTGGAACAGTGTTTAATAATTCTTCAGCTGCAGTATCAAATACATGAAAGCTTGTATTCAACAGTTTTTGTATGCACACTTTGGTTCCCTTATATCACCTGAGAATCTTTTAAACACAACAGCTAGTTAAATTAACTATTTTATTGCAGCAGTTTTGTTTTGTATGTGAAAAATACCAAATACCAGTTCCTGGAATACAACAAACTAGACATCACATTGAATGATTATTGAGGAAAATGTCTATATTTTAGTGGGGTACAGCTTCTATCGTAGCTCCTACCCCCTTTTTTTATTGTGCCACTGAATAACAGACATTTTAAGGGTTAGAAAGCTATCTTCTTGTGTTCCAGCAAACTGACACAAGTTACCGTACTAAAAATATGTTACTATTTAATACTGAGTTCAAGAGCTAAGAACGAAAGCTAAAGGGTGAAATGGCATTTAGACTTTGGCTGTCCCATTTTAGGGTTCTGTTGAGTCATTAATTCCATGTTTGACTCAGAACCTTATTTAGATAAAAGTTACAACATTGTGTTAAAAGATTTGACTCATATTCATGAAGTTGAACATCTATGTAGAGTCTTCGATTGCATGAACATTTGTAACTTCCTATGTATGTGTAAGTCTTTTCTTGTGTGTGTCATTAAAAAACATCATAAGCATGTGTGGTTACTACAGTACAGAAGTAATCAGGAGCCTTGAAAACAAGGGGCTGAGGATGGAAGTGAGCGGTGAAGAAAACATTATGCTAATTGTTTTTCTTTGCTTTAAAAATATATATATATATTCCTCCCCATATATATTCCTTTTTTTTTTTCTGTTTTTACACTCGTATTCTTGTCAACAGTGTTATCACTTTATACAAAATTAACCCTTTTCTAATTTTACTTTATCAAGGAATATAAAAGCTATCCATTCAGCCCAATATGTGAAAGCAATTTGCATCTTTGTAAATGTAAACTTACTGTGATCAAAAGTTAAGTTCAGATTAATTGGATGCACACAGACATCATGGAGTAGGCTATAAGATAAAAAGAAAACAGCTAAGGTAATTGCCCCACACTCAAAAAGGAAAACAAAACAAAGAAACAAAAAAAAAAAAACTGAATTTGCAATAACCTGCAATCCTTTGCTGCTAATGTTATTTAAATATTTTTTTTTTACAAATTCTCTGGAATGGTTTGTTGCCTGCTTCATGGTGTCAGAGATGTTCTAGGAAAGTGGTTGCTTGATCTGGAAGTAACCACAAACAATGGTTTATAACATCATGCCATAAAACATCATTCTATAACTGCATTCTCTATTTGAGGATTTCTTTGTCTATATTAAACATTTTTATGTTTGAAACATTTACGTGACTAAGAGGAGGAAAACTGAAGAAATCTGTAAAATATTTTAAAGCTCTGCATGATATAATTCAGACAGTTTGTCATGGTATTTGCATGTAATTAAACATTATCCCTTGGTATTAGCGCCTATAGGCGTCCTATGAGTGTGTTAATCCAGCTTTGATCTGTAGAGGAACATTTTTTCCAGGACTTACATGTTCTGGTCCCTGGAAGCAGATCCTACAGACAGGCGTCCTGAAGCCGCTCTCTGTGTAGCTGGTAAGAGAGAACCTCTCCTCCAGCTTCCCCTTTGAGCAGTCATCAGATGAGCTGCTACACCCTCGGAGAGCCGCGGACAGCTCCGCTGCGTCCACCCAGCCCCCAACCGGCCGCTCTCCACCTGGGGCCCCGGCAGCAGACGGCACAGTTCGGTCCCCTCCTTGCTGTTGCTGCTGGTGGCTCCGCGTTAAGGTGTTGTTGTTGTCGGGGACCGTGGCGCTCGCCTCATGGCTTTCCGAAGCTTGGCCGCTCATGGGGGTCAGAGGAGGCAGCGGTGTCCGCGGTGCTCGTGGCCCGAGAAGGAGCACCCTCAGGTCACCAAGCAGGACGCAGCAGCGGCTCTTCAGCATGCCCCGGCCGCGCTGCATCGGGCTGTGTCCGGCCAGAAGATCACAGCACCGAGCCCAGGTGCTGGAAGACGTGTGCTGTTTGTGTCCCCGGCATAAGCAAACACCTCTGCATACGTGGATGGATGAAGCACGACTCTAGGGTTTAAATGGCCCCCTTTTTTAATTTTATTTTTATTTTATGTTGAATTGGATCACTATCCCAGATGTTTGACTTTTATTGCTTCCCAATGAAGACGTAAGCAGAAAATAGAAATAAATCCCATCGATGCAAACAAGTGTCTGAAGCCATTAGGTCCATAAAAAAGCTAGAATAGGAAAACCAAACATTAGACATACAGAAATATCACATTATTTTATTACGCTATATTTTCACTCCTCTCATGGCCTTATAATTAAAACTATCTGCTACAATATTTACTATCTCGATTGACAATATGCTTTTACAAAAAGACTAGAAAACAAAAATATTTATTACTTCATGTTTACATAAAATTCAAAAGAGAAAGCCACCGATTTAAACTAGTGCAGCTCTAATTGATTTCGATGTCTTTTTAGGCTTCCTAAACAAATTAAATTAACCGATGGTTTACCATAAAAGAAGTAGATTCACTCTTACCTGAAAAAATATAAACCGATTTCAAGCAACGCGATCTGCAGTTGCTTTATTTCCCTCTCAGATTCCCATCCAGACTGCAGGTCTGAGCTGCACGTCTCTCCAGGAAGCCTCTACATTCCCGAATCATTAAATCGACCAATATCTGAGGACCCAGCAAATTAGGAATCGAATCCATCCGTCATAAAGGAAAACAAAATCCAACAGGACCGGCCCGTCCTGCTCCGGGTGAAAAGCGCACCGCACAGAGCCCCCGGATCCTCCTGTGATCATTGGCTGCTGGATGGGTGCTGCAGCTTCAGCACCATTATTCCTGGGACAGCTCCCAGACGCCGCACGTCACCGCCGCACAGTGATGCAAGCGGCCAACTCATTACTACAAGTGTGGCAAAAACACAGGGACATGCATAATAAGCATGGACTTGTTTCTAATAAGGCAGCTTTTTTGACATAAAGGAGCTGCTATATATCCCAGGGCTGAATTAGACTGCTTTGAAATGCATGAGTGTAGTTTAATGGTGGCATTTGATCTGGCAGAGAAATGCGGTTTTTAAAAAAAGCTTAAAGTGCAATATATAGAACTGTGTTATGGCTTGATTATATTGGGAATCTGATTACACTAAGAGGATTACATGAAATCCATCTAAAACCTTTAACAACAAATTAAATTGACTATTAACTCCCAATATAGACTGGATTAATCAGAAAATATAGCTGTGTTATATTGCATTGCTATACATATGAATAATGTACAATAATCAGCTCTGTTGATCTAATTACCTTCACCATCTAAGCTTTTAAAAATGATGCATTGCCTGTTTCCTTCACTTTGTGGATTTGGGATGTTTGCAGACAATGGATGGGAGCTGACACCTGAGCTCAGGTCTGATGGGCTCATGGATGACAGATGAAGAGTGTAAACAGCGGGTGGCAACCAGGCAGGAGAAGAAGAAAACAAACAAGGATATTTCAGCAACACAAAACTCTGCAACGATGCAACAACCTGACAGAAAGGGGCTAGAATCATTTTTTTTTTTTCTTTAGGGCCTGGATACATAATAATATACATTTTGCTATCAGTCTCCATAAGATGTTGGTTTTTCATATTTATTGGCTTAAGAAAATATTTTCATTCATACAGTTTTTGTCACATGATGGCCACCCCATTAAACCTGCTTTCTTAGGTTTTATTTGAGAGAAAAAAGTGCAGAGTTGTGAAGTAAAAGGTAAGGATTGCTTGTTGATGGTTTTACCTTAGTCCCAGATTATTTTGAACCTCTAACTGGTTTTCTTTCTAGTTTGAATTATATTTAGCTGCATCTGTCTCCTCTCCAATTCAAGCTTCCATTTAGCCCCTGATAAAAACACATCAGAATAAGATGCTGCTGCCACCACACATTTCACATTGATGATGACATTTAAAGTGACGTGCAGAGTTTATCCCCCCATCCCCAGATTTGTTTAGGCTGTGACCAATATCGGCCCCATTAAAAGGTTTTCTCACATGAGCTATGGATCTTGAAGCTCCTCCTGAGTTATTATAGATCTCTTGGCTGCTTCTCAGATTAATGCTCCCTTTGCCCAGCATGCCATTTTAGCTGGGCAGCCGAGTTTTGGCCTTGCAGTTGTGCCATACTCTTTATTTTCAAGGTAAAGATTGAACAGTGCTCAGTGAGATGTTTTTAATTTATGATCAGGGGGACTATCACAAAGAGGGCAGATGCAGGTCATGCAATGTTAAAGGGTATTTAATAAAAACTAAAACCAAAATTTACCTGAGGCCATAGACTGAAAAAAAAATAAAAAAATAAAAAAATAAGGAACAACCTGCAGGATGCAGAGAAGATAAAAGTTACTGTATTGGGATGATATAACAAGGAATGGCTCAGGAGACAGGCCTAAATGAAAGACCTATTACAGCAGGGAGCTACTATCAGGGAAAGCAGGGGACTAGGGAAGAGGTCACAAACTCTAGTCCTCAAGGAATGGTTGCCTTCTACGTTTAAAGGAGCTTTTTCTTGCAGACATAGGAAACATAGGTGATTAGTTTGACTCTGAACTGGACTGCCTGCGTAGGAGGTAATACGGTCATTTGATTCAGGTGGACTGGGGATGGATCTAAAGGTTGCAGGGCATTGGCCCCTGAACAATAGAATGTGACAGGAAGAAGAGTGGGGAAGAATGCTAAGCTGATACAAAGTGAACAAAAAAAAATGAATCTAACAGAAACACAAAAGATTATTTATTAAATGTAATGTTTCAAATAAACAAAGTTCCAAACAAAACATAACTAAAACACGTGTCCTTTTTGTTGGCCTATCCACCAAAAACCCTCAAAAGTAAATTTTTGTTTGTGGTTGTAAAGTGACACATTCACAAATTCAAAATTCGGTTTATGATTTAGTCATTGTCTAAATGATGTTCAATGAGCACAAGACCGGAACAAATTTTGATTTAATGTAGACTAGACCCCACATATCTCAGACACTATGATTCAGTCCATCATATTAGCACTTGGCTCATAGCTTCGTGTCTTAACTTAATTTTTAGTTTCTTTGAAAGACAGCATGGCACAGCCAATAATGTTTCCTTATTTTAAAAGAATTTTTTTTTTTGAATATCTTTTGATCTAAGTCATAATTGCAACAAAGCCACTGAAACTGACCATAAATACATTTACTCAAAGGTACTTAAAAAACCTTTTTTTAAAAACAAAAAACAAAAACAAAAAACAAATGTGATGACTGAGAGCTGGCCTAATTGCTCATTTCATTCAACTGCCTGACTCTGTCCAGTTTCCAATTACCACTATTCTAATCCACCTATTCCTGATTCTTTATATATATCTCAGTCCCGGTAATCAGGGCAAGACCATTGAGATTATTGATGTTGTTGCTGATGCCACAGTTTATGTTCTCGTACTCGGGGGGGCAGTGGTGAGAGAGGGTTTTAGTGTTTCATAGTGTTCCTGATTTCCTGATCATGTTCTGCCTCTTATCCACTGAGCATGCCCTGTTCCTGTCTTGGTTCAGTGGAAAGAGTGGTTTTAGTTTTTCTTAGTGCTCCTGCTAACCTGACCTTTTCTGCCTCTCAACTACTGAGCTTGCCTGTTCCCACCTGAATGTTCTGCCTGAACTCTCTGTGGACTCCTGGAACTCTGGACCATCCTGTTATTGTTCTGATTGGTATCCCTGACCTGGCTTGGACTCCTGCTTGCCCCAAAGACTGCAGCACCTGGTTCACTCTGGGCGGCACCCGTGGCTTCTAATTGGCAGCCCTCCGGCTGGATCATATGCCGTTCTTTGGAGGTGGACTGAACAGTCAAACCAGAGTTTCCAGTGATGGGAGGTGCACAGCCGCAGCCACTACAGATCCACTTTTGTTATTTGTTTAAAAAAACAAGTGCTTTGAGTTATCCCATTGTCTGTCTTGCCTGAATTCTGGGTCCTACATTCTGAGTTATTACAACAGAAACTTCTACTAGTACACTAGATCTATCCATAATTCAACACCTTCCTATTCCTTAAGATCAGTAAAAGGAATCACATTTCTGGATATCTCAATAAGAAGTTTCGACAGTTTGTATTTAGAAAAAATAACCTAAAACAGAAAGTGTTCAGATCTATTATCAGTTAAATGTTATCCATATTGAATCTATAGAGTTTTACATTTCCTGTATATTTTTGAGGGGAATGCCATTTAAAAAGAATCATGTTGAGCAAAATATCCCCAAAGTAGTTTAAAGATTTAGAGAAAAACTTGTCTGAGGAAAGTAAAATAACCCAATGGACCATCTGGTTTGGAAAAAATCCTTTATCCAATATCCATAAAACAGTCAACAGAAACTCTGAGATCCTGGTAAAAATTCAAAGTATGAGTAAGGTCTTAAATGTCAGCAATTTCTGAGCCAAAAGCTTGGCATGAAGATACACAAACTGGCTCTGCAAGACGTTTGTTAGATGATACAACATCTCCCTGCAGGGGGATCTGTTATCTTTGGATATTATAGAATGCAATTTTAGGTTTAAATATTTACAACAAAGAAAGTTAAAGTTTCAGAATATCTGCACCCTAAGAGCTGCTACAAATAGCATAGATTTTCTTCTGATGTGTTAAAAAGTATAGGTTGCAGGCAGTGAAAAAGTATAGGAGTTGAGAGTTGACCAAAGTTCTGGACAGGACATGAGCATCTAACAGGCAACAAACCCATAGAAGAACCAGTCAGTTCAAAGATTCAGAACCTGATATCTTTTTACCTAAAATTAACACATGTTACTGTTAAAAGTTAATTATTTAAACAACCAAACCACTGGGCCACCATTTTTTTTTTTTAAAGAAAGGATAAATAATATTTAAGATTTATGTGTGGAGCTATCTCTGTTATGTCAACTATTAACTGTTCTAAACTGGGTTTTGGTGTAACTTGCAATCTTTACTTTTTTCTAAAAGGAAAAAAAAATGTTAATAAAAAGAATTAACATTTTAAGGAGTGTTGAATAGCACGGTGAGACTCAGAAGGGTAGCAATTAACACCTGTAGCTGTACTGTACCAGTCGGCTAAACTCTGTGGGTGAACTCAAATATAACAGCCGTCAGGCTGTGAACATTAATGAAGGACCAACAGCAAACTGCCACACTGAGAGCTTACTCATGCTGCTTTTCTGCACTGGTGGAAAAGTGCAACTGATTACTCTTACATAACACCTCAAGTCTAAAGTGGTCCCTGATTAAAAACAAGCTGAAAATAACATTGAAACCGCTCATTATTTTAAACTGTTAGAGACAAATCACACAGCATCTCTACAAATGTTCAGTTTTTTTTTTAACCCCTCTGTTAAGTTTTTTAATGTTTTGTTTTGTAATCATCAATGTAAAATGAAGCACTGTGATAAAGTGTAGATTTATCCCTTGTTTTATTTCGATTTCACTAACAGACAGTGAAGTAGTGAAGTCTATAAACCTGATTTAGTTACACCAGCTGTGTCGGGAGAAAAGAGCTGGTGTTTTCAGAAGTTTATGGAAGGTTTGCTATTTGAAATGCAGAGATGCTATATAGTAAGAAAATGTGTGTATATCTGAATTTCAAGATTCAGCTAGCTTAAAAACAAATAGAATGAGTGTACTTTTTAGCAAACAGAAATTATTTTTAGTCCAAAACAGCACATTTTAGCCTATTTTTAATTTGAAACAGCAAAAAAGTTTGTTAGTTTAATCTATGTTGTATTTATACATCTTGGTTTAACTGTGTTCATAAAGTTAAATGCAACAATTATAGGTAATATAGTTACCCCAAACAGTCAAGTTTTAGCCATTTTCAATAAAAAAAAAAAAAAAAAAAAAATCAGTCTTGGTGTTTTGGGGGACTAAAAATCTCTGTTTTTTTATTCAGAAATATTTTTAATAATGTTCACAAATTTATTATTAATAATAGTTTTTCTAGCATTTCTGAAAATTTTTTGGCATATCCTATATTTTAGTTTTATTGCTAATGTTGGCTGTCTTTAGACTGTAGTGTGCATAAAAAAATGTAATAACTGTGTTAAACAGATAAAAAAAAATCATATTTTTTTTGTTATAGTAATTGCATATAGTATGCTGCTTACTGCTGACATACTTAAGAAGGCCAACATGATTAAACCGAGAGCATTTTTGTAGCTGACCTTTTCATAGTGAAACAAAAAGAGTAGGTACCAATAGCAACAACCAAATATTCAGCTGAATCAGTTGCAGCTGAACATCCATGCCGGTAGGGCTGTAAATTTATTTTGATAGGCACACCATGTAGCCAATAATATGAGTATATATGAGCAGTATGGCAGGTAGAAAGGGCCTCCACTCCAGTCATCTCTCCTATTCACCGCTTGATACCATTAAAATGAAGCCTAATAAATCACACATCAATTTGTAGCTACAATGAGGATGTTTTGTTCCCCACTCTGACTAAAGACAATTTAAAGCAAATTTCTAGGCTCTAAATATAACTAGGGCACTGAAATGCATTTTTTATGAAACATTTGCTCTCAGAAGATATATATATATATATATA
>NW_015150809.1:796910-843452 GCF_000732505.1 Cyprinodon variegatus
CAAAACAAAAAACAATTTATTTGTTTGGATTTTTATAAAGATATGAAATATCTTTTTTTATTTTTAACAAATAATCAATTATTCCCAAATTATAATGTAACAGATTTCAACTGATCAATACCAAAAACAAAGAGTTATTGGAAACCTTATTATCCGTTTAAAAACGAATCGAGCCAAAAGGGTCCAAATGGAACGTCCCCATACACTTCCCGTCGCCCTTAGCAACCGCTGTGTGTGCACGTGACTAGTTTGTTTTCATGCGTCACTTCCTGCGCGGCAGAGCCTGAAACAGCTAAAAAGTTAGCAGCTAGTGACAGATAGCTCAGCTTGTTTGATATTGTGACCATCCTGTTAGCTATATAAGCTGGGAAAACAACCGAAGTGTTTTGATATCACATATTTAATGCTGTTTTCTTCGATGGCTGTTTAGCCCCGGTAGCTGGTAGCAACAGTTTGTTTAGCAAAGCTAAACGCTTGGTCCTGCCTTTTTTTTCTTCCTTTTTTCAATGGATCACTTATTTACAGGTAACCGCATGCTAAGGTGAGGCAAAATACTGTAGAAATCCTTCACTATGTCCAAGCAGCTGACTGCAGAGCAGCAGCGGAAGATTGAGGAGAACCGACGGAAGGCTTTAGAGCGAAGAGCCCAAAGACAGCAGCCTCCAGCGGGGGTTAATGGGGCTCCACTGCAGGCAGATTTATCAAATCAGAGAGAAAATTACAGAAACCCAAATTTCTCTCTACCAACAAGGGTTGGTCCATCCTCTAAAATAGAATCTCAGATAAGCAGTAACCAGACCCATCTACCTATCAGCTGTCAAATTAACCAAAACACTCTGAATAATCCACCCAGACAGGTGAGCAGCTTGCTTAAAGATCTAATCTACAATATGATTTTTTTCCCCCTCATCAATTAATAACTTGCATATTTAGATCAATGGCCCCGCTTCTTGGACAAGTCAGCAATTGAACAGCCCTGGATCAACTGCTGGAGGAAGTGTTGGTATCAAGCCAGTTCAGGGCATCTCTGTCACATCTGGGAGCACATCTGCCTCCTTCTACAAGTCATCCAGCAAACCTGGAGTCCAGGTCTCTACAGCACAGCCTCCTTCAAGCTCCACCTTATCGGCTCCTTTACCTGCCAAAAAGGCTGCCATCTCTGTGAGGGGGAAATGTGTGCCTCATGCAGAGAATCGTTTCAAGGTGGAAGTAGGATACAATGCAGAGCTTATTGCTGTTTTTAAGTCCATCCCTTCAAAGACCTATGGTATGTATCTGGCATTGTACCCACCCATATACTTATCACCTTAGATAGAGACCATGAAACTTATTTTCTGTTTATATCATGGGTTAATAATATTCACCAAGTCTGGATTAGTGTGGAAAAAAAATTAAAATAAAGGGGGAAAACAATCTATCTCTCTCTCTCTCTCTCTCTCTACACACACACACACACACACACACATATATATATATATATATATATATATATATATATATATATATATTATCTAAAGGTTTTATCCGTCCTTAACTCATACATTGATCCATCAGTCTGATGTATGAATATAATTTAATAGTAAAACCTTTATCATACCACAGTGGAGTACTTTGGGTGTACCAGAGGAGAACTGAGTAGACAGGCAAAGCTTCCAGGTAAACACAAGGCTAAATATAAGAACAAAGGTTTAAAAGAGAAAATCTTTTTACAGGGTTAAAAAAAAAAAAAACAACAACAGAAAACAGTGGTTGTCGATTTTATCTCAAGCCAACTTTCTTTGTTGTTTGCCTACCTGATGAAGAAAATATATTAATGTTTAACAGATGGATAATCAGTCTATTTCAGGACTTGGATCTAAATAGTTTTGTACTGATGGAGTATTTTTCCTTTTTCTTAGACCCTGCCACAAAAACATGGAGCTTCAGTCTGGATGACTATACACAGCTAAGTAAGAGCACAAGTACAAAAATAATATAAGTTCCTTCAAGTAAACTTAAAGGTTAAAAGAACAGTTTGTGCCTTTTTGACGTCCTGTTGCAGTGGAGGAGGTAGCTGGCATTCCCTCCGTGTCTCTCAGACCTCTGGAGGGAATCGCAGCTTTGGACTCTACGTCCAGCCGACCCTATGATGGTGCAGCACTGGCAGCGCTACTAAAGCTCTGTAATGGCTGGCAGAAACCTGGCGCACCGACTCGAGGGCAGTGCATCCTGGTGTCTCGGAAGAAGTTTGAGGTGGACATCTCTTACGATCCTGATGTGATCGCGGCTTTTAAGCAGATTCCAACAAAAAACTATGGTAAAAACTGCTTTTTTTTAAACTTTATGCTTTGTTAACGTTTTTGTGTTGTTCTAAATGTTTTCCCTTAATTTGCAACCATTGCAGACATGACCACACGAACGTGGAGCTTTTCACTCGAGGATTACAAAAGACTGAGTAACTACATTTTTCTTGTTCTCTTTTCTTTCTCTGTTGCATCCTCCATCTTGTTTCTAACCATGCTGTGTTTCCTGCTCAGTGGACCTGCTCAGTGGGATGGCAGGAGTGGAGGTGGAGCCTCTTCCCAGGGCAGTAATACAGGCCTTCGCTGCCAGCTTTGATGGGACTAAAGCCAAATCTTTAGACGTCCCTGAGGCGGACCTCTCAAGCATCGACCCCACCCTAACCTCCAGCCTCATGCCCTTCCAGAAGGAGGGAGTCAAGTAGGTGTCTCTGGGAAGCTGCTAATGCTTTCTCAGCATATTATCCCCAATAAGTCAATACTGCCTAACACCACGAGTCATTTCTCAAAGTGTTAGTTTTATGGAGATTATTTGTTGGTGTTGGTTAAATTTTGGATCTAAAAATCTGTATAGAAGTATAGGCGTTAAGCTTTAGCTGTAATTTTGAATATTCTTAACATGCCTGCAGCTTTGCGGTGTCTAAGCAAGGCCGCCTGCTCCTGGCTGACGACATGGGCTTGGGAAAGACTGTGCAGGCCATCTGTATAGCAGCCTACTACAGGAATGAATGGCCTTTATTAGTGGTGACACCTTCATCTGTTCGCTTCACCTGGGCTGAGGTACAAACCAGACATTTACTGTTCATATATAAAATGTATTTGTTTTCATTACCTTCTGCTCCTTTATTTAATTTGCCATAAGCATCACAATAGCAAAGCTGGACACTGAAACTCTTTAGCTGAAATAATAGGCAAATCTTTTACTAACTATGTTTGCTGAGGAATTCATTAGTTAGATTTTCTTTGGGGTTCATTTAAATTTCTACCTGCGTGTTTCCTGTAGCATTTATTTCGTTAATTTAGCAGCGGCGAAACTGTTTTTTTATGCAATTTCAATTTCCTGACTCCTGTGTTCACATTTTTCAGTTTTTATTATTTGTCATCTGGAATGATAAGCATATTTTATATATTTATAGCAAGTTACTGTAATCATGGATTTATACTCTACATACATTATTTAAAGCTAGCAGATGATAAAAAGTATAATTTTAGGCACTTGCACATCAGTAAGGATAATCAAACACTTTTCATTGTCATCACCTTATTTAGGTTTTTTGCCGGGGAATTTAAAAACACGAATCTGTATCAGAACTTAAATAAAATCTTGTTTGGACTTTTGTTTGCATAAAATGTCTTTGGGATGAGACTTTGGAACTTTCTAGGCTGTTAATTCTGTTAATTGAATCAGCTTCCTGGTAAGAGAACAAAAATAAGCTTCCTTTTAAAGAAAACATTTTTTTTTTTTCTGTAAGTCTAACAGGTTACTGACATGATAAAATGATGAGTGATTTGTCACAACCAGAGACGGTGGTCTTTAAAGGGTAGGTTGACTAACACTGAGCCTGAGCGGCTAGAGATTTTTAACACTGTATAGCTTGTAGGCTATGAAGGTATGAATGATGACTAACGGCCTTATTCCAGTTCAAAAAGACCATCCAATTGTCCGTTGTCTATAAATACCCGCTAGTAGAACAGAGGGGTTGGGGCCGGCTATCTCCTGTGGTCATTGGGTGTAAAGTGGAGTCTGATTTTTGGGACCTAACTTTTTGTTTTTTGTTCAGATGACAGAGAACCAAAAGATAAATGCACTTTCTACCCTCTAAGATCAGGGTTTCAGCTTGACCTGTCCGGTTTAAATTAAAAAATTGAAGAACTGGAAGTTTTTTTTCATGCCACAGATCACAATCCCTGCCTTTAAGGATCTCTATTTACTGTACAGTGAATTCCAGATTTGACTAAAACGCATAAAAAAGATCATCTTGTTGGACTAGCCCTTTAAACTGCTGAGAAATCAAACCCTGTTTTATAAAAGTTGCAACTAAAGCTGAAACAGTTATTTGGATTAATCATGATCGATTGATTATGGAAATAATCTTCAATTTAGTAATCGATTAATTGTTAACACGAATGTAGAGACTCTAAAACATGCCTTTAACTGACAGAGCAACCCACCTTAAGCAACAATTATACCAAAATTGTAAAACAAATGTAAATATTTTTCATTTAATATAAATATATTTTTCCTCTGTCATTATGCTGTATCCAGAGGTCCTCAAGTAGAAAAGTTTTATTTTCACCTGATTTGTTTTGCAAAATTCTTGTTTAAGGACCTTTTTGCCACCCGATTACTAATCTATTATTCAAAAAAAGAATCTAAAGATTAATTGATTTGCAAAATAATGTGTAAGTTGCAGCCCTAGTTTCAACTCTTAAATACCCAGAATGTTGTTAGTCTGGAAATAGAAATGCATTTGAAAATGAATTGGTAGTTACACTGCTTAGAGCGGTTCATTGCCAGAGATGAAAGTGAAGTAAATTCTTATAATGTTGGTCCATCTATTTTATTAATGATTGATGCCTTTAGGCCTTCAGACGCTGGCTCCCCTCACTGAGTCCCGCCAGCATCAATGTTGTGGTGAAGGCCAAGGAAAACATACGGTCTGGTTTGGTCAACATCGTCAGCTACGACCTACTGAGCAGGATGGACAAACAGCACCCAGGACAACCCTTCAATGTCTTCATTATGGTGGGCTGCTATAGAACTGGCTCCAGTTTAACCAGTTCCTGAAACCCTCATGATGTCTAAAGATCTGGTTTCTGTCTTTAAACAAAAAAAATCTCCCTCTCTCTGCGCAGGATGAGTCTCACTTTCTGAAGAACATGAAGACTGCTCGTTGCAAAGCAGCCTTACCTCTGCTGAAGGTAACCATAGAGAACAATTAATTTATTGCTGGCAGAAGGTGGAGTCTTTTTGTTTAGTGTTATAATTGCACTTATAATGAATCTACATTGCTGAAAACACCGCATAAACACAGCGAAACATGGTGGTGGGAGCATCATGCTGTGGGAATACTTTCCAGCAATAAGAAGAAAATAACAGATTAAAGCTGATGGGAATATGTTAGTGGCCTGCTCAAAGTCCATTCTATGGAAAGACTTTACAGTTGATGTTTTCTCTCCATCTCGGGCCCCTTTGCTTACATTTTAGATATTTTGCAAAGATTTTTGCTTGTTCCTCCACAAGAAAAAGCAAAAACCTTTTTAGTTCTGTTTTTATTGATTGTATTGCTGTTTTTTCAAACTTCTGTTCTTATTCTCTTCTTGTTTCATGTTGAAGATGTTTATTCCTTTAACATGTTGAGGTCTTCATCAGAACTATGGTTCTATGAGCTGGATTATCTGTATGTGTAAAGCTGATAAAGCTATGCCTCAAAAACCTTTTTTGTTCTTCCAGGCAGCGAAGAGGGTGATTCTTCTGTCAGGGACCCCTGCGATGTCCAGACCCTCTGAGCTCTACACCCAGATCCTGGCAGTCAGACCTACACTTTTTCCTCGCTTCCATGAGTTCGGGGTGCGCTACTGTGATGCTCAAAAGGTAATTTCAGTCTCATGAATCAACACCTGAAGGGGGTTATTTTATTTAAATGCACTTTGTCAGATTGGGTTATTTATTACATCTCTACTAAATCCATAACAGTTTTCTTTAGTAGAACCAAGCAAGAGGCTCATGATGAAAAATAGATCGTTGGATCTTCACCAACCTTAATTAATACGATTTACTTACTAAACTGATTTTCTTCAAACACTCAGTTTGTTCACTGACTTTGACCTTTCTTGATCTTTCCCACCATCTTGTTTGTTCACCTGCAGCAAAACTGGGGCTGGGACTACTCCGGCTCCTCTAATCTCGGAGAGCTCAAGCTTTTGTTGGAGGAGTGTCTGATGCTGCGCCGCCTGAAGTCTGATGTCCTCTCCCAGCTTCCCTCCAAGCAGCGAAAGGTTGTCACCGTGACGATAGATGGGGTCAGTACCAGCACCAAAGCTGCTCTCTCAGCTGCAGCCAAGCTTCTGGTCAAAGATCATCGCAGTGTAAGTCTTCTTTGTTTTACCTTTAAGATTTCTTTCTAATTAAACCTATGTATTTCCTTGCAATGTTCTGCAACAAATATTTTCTGAACATTATTATTTATTCGGTGTAATCCTTGTTTTGTTAAGCAATTGTTTTTAATTTGCTTCCTAGATCTTCCATATTTCTCACCAAAAATCCGTGTTAATTACATGTCCTGTTGGAATCATATCATAAAGATTCAAAGATAAAAATGATTTTCATCTAATGCCTTGATATTTTTATTATTTTAAATTTATTAAAAGGAGAGCTACTGATTCTGATTTCTGTAGAAAATTTATGATTACTAAAAAATAAAATCTATTTTTTTAGATATTCTTGTTGACTTAGACATGTAACTGATTATTATAATTTTTTTTTTCTTCTTGTTTTTTTTTTCTTCTTTTGTTTGAATGTAATGTAACTGATTAAAGTAAATTTATTTACTAACAGTATCAACTTTTGGCACAAAGTTACAGAGCTTTTCTCTCTGTGCTGCCAAGAAGACGTGTTAGTGCTGTAAACACAGTCTAAAAGCCAGCATGGTGGCCGAAGAGGTAC
This sequence comes from Cyprinodon variegatus, assembly GCF_000732505.1. Lineage (NCBI taxonomy): Eukaryota > Metazoa > Chordata > Actinopteri > Cyprinodontiformes > Cyprinodontidae > Cyprinodon > Cyprinodon variegatus. Next base: position 803,856 of record NW_015150809.1, read on the forward strand.
TACAGGATGGTCTAAAACTGAATTAAACTATTGAAGTTTTTGGTTGACATGTGATAAAATGTGCAAAGTTTTCAAAAGTATGATTACTGTTTTTATAGATTAGCTTTTTTAACCACTTTTAATCGCCAACTGAATATTTCTAATAATTGCGTGCAGCAATGCAATCCAGTTTCTTTAAAAAACAACAGAAGCAGCCTGTTTGTTGTTATCAAAAAACAACCCTATTTTTTTATAAAAAGCAAATTTTTTTTCCTTAAGATTTTTTTCAGATGATTCCACCCCTATGTTTTTATTTATTTTATCCATAAAACTGTTAAAAATTACATTCAACACAAGCTGAACAAAAAACAGTTTGGCTATTGTTGAATATTTCTGGATCTAACGGTCTCATGAGTATAGCTCATTGTTATGACAGTGTTTAAAATGAAAGGCTGTGTGAATGAAAGAAAACGTAAATCTCATAGTTTTCTTTCAGCAAAGGAAAACATATGTTTCGGTTTTATCTCTCTCCGTTCACGAGGGAATCGGTTCAAGCTTCAAACACAGAAGTGGCTTTAAACGCCGAGGAGTGCTTCAGTCAAGCTTTATTTCCCTCTAATGGGGGCGAGTTACAGAGCATGATTGTGCATAATCACAGTGCTCATCACAGTAATGGCAGTCCTATCAAATCATCAAGCAGAATCCTGTCACTTCTTATCTTTTGCACTTTTCTTGTCTTTTCTTTCAGAAAAAAGAGGAGAAGGAGGCCCTTCTTATCTTTTACAACCACACAGCTGAAGCCAAGCTGCAGGCCATTATGTGAGTACACTCCCCCCTGATGAAGGAGATCAGGGAGTCAGATCAGATGGAAATAAAAATGTTGAAATGAAACTGGATAATTTGTATGATGAATCTGATCAAAGTGATTCAGAAATAAGAAATGACGTCTAACACAAATATTGCTATGAATCCGTCTTATTAAACGCCTCTGTGTGTTTTTGTCATTGTCAGGGAGTATATAACAGACATGCTGGAGTGTGGCAGGGAGAAGTTTCTTGTCTTTGCCCATCATAAATTAGTCCTGGATCACATCTCTGCCGAACTGCTGAAAAAGGTAAACTATTTATTGGAAATTATGTTTTCTTGGATAGTGTTTTTCTTCAGCATTTTGTCTTTTTACATTCAAAACCTTTATTTTATTAGGATTTCAGCCAACACACTACTACAGCCAATACAAAGTAGTGCTTGATTGTACTTGGGATCTTATTGATTTGATGGGATTCATTTTTTTTTTTTCCTAAAAAACATAAATATCTGAAAAGTGTAGCTTGTATTTATCTCCAGTTCCTCTGTGTTCATACATTTTCTCTACCAGCTCAAGTCTGGAGACAGATTATGTTGCTTCTAATAACTCAACAGGAAAGGGCATCATTAAGCTCAATCAGGTGGAAGCCGAGCATCTGTGACCATCAGTTTTCAAGTCTTGTTTTGGAACTGGGATTTGACTAGGATATGAGTTTGCTTTGATTTGATCCTTTCATTATCATTATTGCAGCTTTGGCTCCAGTGCAAGCCCCTTCATGGCTTCTAGCTAACAGCAAAGGGACTTTTTCTGACTATCTGTCTGCAGTGCCTTTCTTCGTGCCGCTCTTCTATCAGTGACAGACTGGTGGATCTCTCCAGAGTTACCGCAGGGTTCATGGTTGCTTCTCTGAAAGATGCTTTATTTGTCTGAGTTGTCAGTTTAGATAGAAAGTCATGTCGCAGTACATTTCCAGCTCTATCCTTTTCTTTACATTTTCAGATGGTTACATGAACAGTGTTTCAAAACTTTGTATATTGTTGTAGAAGTTAAACCTGTTTTAAACAGCTCCACAAGCTGATCCCTGTTCATAATGCTAATCATAATGCTAATCCTCATTTTCCTTAACAAACTTCCTATATCTTCACAGAACATTTGAATTTGTAATGGGAATAAACTACTTTTTAATGTGTTTTAAAGCATGTGTAATGTTTATTACATCTAAATATTAGTTATATAAATATTAGTTATAAAGAGTTCTGCCAGACGCTGTGTTGTTTCTTTATCGTTCATATTAATGATGGTTGAGTGGTATTTATTTTTCTTGATCCTTTTTTTTTTTGTCAAAAGAATATGATTAAGCTTTTTACCTTCAACAGAACGTCAGCTTCATCCGCATCGACGGAGGGACTCCGTCCGCAGAGCGGCAGCATCTGTGTGAAAAGTTCCAGTATTCCTCCAAGTCCTGTGTGGCTGTGTTGTCAATCACTGCAGCTAATATGGGTCTCACCCTGCACTCTGCAGACCTGGTGATCTTTGCTGAGCTCTTCTGGAACCCAGGGGTAAGCCAGCCCTGTCAAACATGTCTAAGAATTTCATATTTCTGTTTAGGACTGTTGTTTAGTTACAGCTGTTTGGCTCATCTTACCTCGGGCTCATAGACTCACAATGTAATAGGAAGGATCTGTATTTCAAACTCTTGACAGTGTTACTTTTTACGTATCACTCTGTGGGGCACCAGGCAAAGCTTTGTTGCCTTGTGGCCATAAAATATATAAATGCTTCCCAAAGGATCAATAATCCATTATTATGTGATAAATTAAGGGGAAACGGTGGATCCAAGCTTTCAGGCAGTAGATTGAGGAGACTAAGGATGTCCATGTATCAAAAACCATCCTACAAACTGTCCTTATTAATAAATTAGGTTTTTTTTTTAGACATTATCAGAAAAAAAAAATCTGATTGCCAGTAATTATTATGTACAAAAGAAAAGAAAGATCCAAGAATCTCTAGAGGAAGAAGTGAAGGGGCTGTTAGTCCAAGAGGTTTGCATTCATCACCTATGGAGAAAGAGTTTTCTGACCTATGTTTCTTTCCATGTTTTGCACAGCAGAGGCATTTTGTTATGAGGGTTAAAACCATTTGGTGTATTTTTATTAACAAATTAATTCTATAAACTCCAGTTTCAAGACTTACCAATACCTACAAGCCTTTGAAAGGTTTTAGACTTTATTGAGACTTCTTTTCAAATTCAAAGTCTGCTTCTGGTTTGCGTTTCAATGAGTGAGTCCTGGAAGAAGTGAAGGCAGAAAAACTGTCTCCATCTTTGTTCTTCTAGGTGACATAATCTTTTTTTTCAGTGCAAGTTATCCCTGTAGCTTGTTCAACCACCACTTTTTTCCTCCCATTTAACTTTCCATGAATTTGCTTGGATGTAGCTCTCTATAAACAGTTCCTTCAGCCATAGTAAAATAACATTAGATCCTTCTGTCATTAACTAAACCAACTAGGGGTTGGAGTTATGATACCTCTAGTTTCAGCTTCATAACCTAATGTTTCTATAGCTAGCTTCCACTTTTCTCAGAGATATTTACACTTTTTCATGAAAATACAGATTTTATCTTTGCTTCAAAGGTCCGAGACTGAATATTCTTTTACTATTTAGAGTTGAAATATAATTGTGAGGAACACAAGTTAGCTAAACTACACGAGGGGATAAAAATATGTTTTCTAGAGTGTGTTTGTAGAGATGAACTATATATCAGTATTAATGTTGGTAACAGCTAATGTTTGTAATTTTTAAGCATATTGAAATCAGTTGGATAAGTAAAACCTGGGTTATATTTTAAGAACTGATGTTAATTTCCATTAAGTTTCTGCTTTAGTTTTGCAGGTGTTTAACTGAAGCCGAGGTCAGTTCATGGTCTCCAGAGGGAGGAAAATCTGTTCATCATTTTTTAATTTATCAAATAATAATCAGATTTTCCTTAAAGAAGATTTTTTTGGAAATTAGATCAGGTGAAACTCAAACTTTCTACTTGAGTTATGAATAAAACATATTGACAGATAAAATTGTATTTTAATTTTAAATACAAACTGTTTTTTTTTTTTGTACAATTTTGATATAAGTGCTGCTCTAAGTGGGTTTGTTTGTCAGCTAAAGACATGTTTTACAGTCTCTATACTCTATTTAACGAACAATCGTAACTGAATTAGTTGACGATTATTTCAGTAACCGATTAATGCGATTAATTGTTTCAGCTCTAGTTATCAGCCATAAAAGGAATAATAATTCTTATTGGCCCAAATCTTTATATCTTTGCTTCTGTAGCTGTTTGGCCTAAAGTATTGCTCTCCAAATTGTTTGGTAAACTGGTTAAAATCTCCAATTTGAAAATACTGAAGGGGTGTTATTATTGTCTGGATGTTAAACCGTCCTCAGAGGCTTATAATTAATTTTTACAGTAATAAAATACACATTTTTAATAATTATTTTCATGTGTTCTGTTCTGTATAAGAAATGTTATTAGAATTTTGCTTGAAAATGTACCATACTTCCATTTAAGACTGATAAAAATCAGCTGCCAGTAAAATAAATAGAAATTGGAAAAAGTTAAAATTGAGAAAATAAAAAATGAGATACATTTAGAATTATCAGCAGCAGATTTGTTGACTTCTGTTAATTTGTTTTTGTTTATTGTTGATGTTTATTGTAAGTAGAGCTGTGGGTGAGCTGTTCCAGCTTGTTAAAGATGAAAACCACTGCAGAACTTTGCAAAAATGTTTTTTCTTCAGGTTCTCATTCAGGCTGAGGACAGGGTTCATCGTATTGGACAGACCAGCAGTGTCAACATTCACTACCTGGTTGCCAAAGGGACTGCTGATGATCATCTGTGGTATGTCTTCAATCATTCATTCCCTTACATTAACTGACCTTGGAGCTAAAAAGTTAGAGGTTGGTGGGTGGGGTAATGTGGGCTGAGTGATATGCGTGTCATGAGAAGCTCAAACCTTACTGCTCCAATTATTTTTGTCCTGATCCAGGCCAATGATTCAAGCTAAAATGAACGTGTTGGAACAGGTGGGTCTGTCTGAGTCAAACCTTTCAGACAACGCCGTGAATGCAAGCTTCCACTTAAAGGTGGGTTTCATACATGCTGCTCTGTGAAACACATTTACATGTGATGATCCAATGTCCAACCTTATCGCATGAATTTACCCAGGACCCGAGTCAGAAGAGCATCATGGAAATGTTCCAGAGATCTTTCTCTGAGGAAGACGACTTTGACGAGGCCATCCTAATGGAGGCTGCAAACGACTGGGAAGACACGCCCCCAGAAACGACCCCTGCTCCTTTCCCCGATATCACCAATGTTACAGATGGCCCCAACAAAAAGACTATTAAAGACTTTTTTAACAGATGACTCCAGAAATGCTTTATATCACCTTTGTTTGTTCACTAGAGTGGGATATTTCTCCTTCGTTATGCCTATCATGACCAAAGTTAAATGTTCCTGTTTTTCTGCAAAAGTAAAATATGTTTAAGTTATGCTAATAAAGGAAATACATTTAAAAAAGCTGACAGTGTTAAATCTCATTATTTTCTCCGTTAATTAATAAATTAACATTGAAGATAGAAGGTGGATCACCTGAAGCTCTCAGATGTTTTATTTCATTTATTATTGATTATTGTTCAAGATATTTCCATAATGTGTTTGTTTAGTGTTATACTTACATTATCTTTAAAAAACAGCTAAAATTTAATGAAAACTGACAAGGTCATAATATATTACTCATCTGCAAATTGAAGAAGATTGAAAAAAACTTGGTGATATATATTTCTTTTTATAGCTCTATGATGGAATCTATGTTTATGTTCCTGTTACGTTTAGGTCAACCTGTCAATGATACAAAAATAGGAGGAAAAGCGGCTGAAAAAAATATTGGCACTGAATTAACTGAAGCAAAAGAAACATTTTTAATCAGAGATGAACAAAATAAATCTGCTCTTCATATCTCCAACTTTATGGAGAATTTGAGCATCTAGAAAGTTTTCCGAAGCCTAAATCAAAGATTGATGCATGGAAAATCTATTTCCCAGACCGTTATTTAGACGTCAAAGTGTTATTGGTTGGGGCGTGCTTTGGTGGTGGTTGGCGCACATGACCCATGTATGGAGGTCTTAGTCCTCAACACGGGCGACCCGGGTTCAGATCCAGCTTATAGTGCTTTCCCACGTCTCTCCACCTGTCTCATACTCTCATTCCTGTCCATAAAAACGAGCTGTAAAAACTCGAGAAAAAAAAAAAAAAAAAAAAAGGCTATTGGTTGTCTGTCTGCTTTTTTTAAATTGATCTATTGACTGTTCTAAACTTGTAATTGAGTGACTGCATCTGTGTTTTTAATGTCTACCTTGCAGTAACACTTTGTTTTCAGGATTCCCCATTTCAGTCTATAAACACTAGAAACCAATTGTGCAATTGTTAAACCGGGAATACCACCTTTCATGATTCCCCAAGCCCCCCTCATATTTAATTACATTTTTTCATACAAATTGTTGAAATGAAAGAAGTCCCCATTCTTATGATGCCACACATCACTGGTTCAAGGGAAAGTGGGCTGATTTTTGCTTGGAATGGTTTAGATTGTCCTTCCGTCTCCGGTCAGAAGGACCGGAGATGGCTGGGATTTCAAATCTGAAGATCATCTAAACAAGAATGAAGGAAGGGCGTGCAGCTGGCGTAGTGGTTAATGCGCATGACCCATGTACGGAGGCCTTAGTTCTCGACACGGCCGACCTGGGTTCCGGCCTGTGGTCCTTTGCCAAGTGTCTCTCCCCCCCCTCTCATACCCCCTTTCCTGTCAGCTTATTGTCACAAAAATTAGCCACTAGTGCCGTAAAAACTCAAACAAAGAAAGAAGAGAACAAAGGACTGATCAAATATGTGCTGTACTGTCCTGCAACAAGGAACTTGATTGTGCCGTCAGTCGATCATCTTACATATAAGTGTTCTTGTTCAGGTCTAAATGATTAGTTAAAACCATTAGGGTCTTCAGTAGCTTCTGTTTCTGTTTCTACCATCTTTACTTAGAGCATCTCCAGCTGCTGCCTGAGACAATGAGAGAATAAACATCAGTTTTCTTTACAGAGCTCCAAAGGCTTAGAGTCAATGCAAAAATAACATTTTCTGTGCATTATAGTCATTTCTAAATTAGTAATAAAAACAGCTGTAAGCAAGATTTTTCACCCTTGTACAGTTGGTAGCTTCCCAGTAGATAGACTTAGAGACCTAGACAACCTTTATTGTCATTTTGTATACACAGAGTGTATACAAAACGAAATTTCTTTTTGTGCAGCTTTTAGAACATTTCCATTCTATAAAGTGCAGCAGTGATCAAATGTGAACAGTGTGGGAGAAAAAAAGATATGTTCAGAGCATTAATATATATGGTGCAAATATGCAGTATTTTGTTTTATTGTCAGTGTGATGCAGAGTCTGTGACGTGATTTAGAGTTTCTTTACAACAGTTCAGTCTGTCTGATAGCGGTGGGGAAGAAGCTGTTGGCACCTGCATTGAATGCTGCGAAGCCTCTTTCCAGAGGGCAGCAGGGAGAACAGTCCATGGTGGGGGTGTGAGGGGTCATTAATGACATTATGGGCTTGGGACACGCAGCGCTGGGATGAAATGTCTTTTAGGAAGGGAAGAGGAGCCCCGATGATCTCTACTCTTCTCACCTTCCAGTCTGAGGCGCTGCAGCCTCCACACCACACAGTGAGACAGCTGGTCAGAAAGCTCTCTATAATGCTTATGTAGAAGGTGGTGAGGACAGGTTGTCCAATTCTGGAGCTTTCTGTTGCCGGACGAGAACCTTTCAGTTTTTAGTTGTTTTTCTTTCCTCAAAGCTTTCTACAAAAAGGCTTTAGAGCGGTTTTCACCAACCTTTTCCAGGCTTAGGGCTACTTCAAGGATACTGAGTCAGGGGAAGGGCTACCAATAAACATATTTTTATGGTTTCTTTTCATTTTGATTTTTCCTTAGATATTGTCATTGTGAAATCTCTATAAATGCTTACATGACCTATAATAAATATTATTAAATGCTCTATAAATGATTAAAAAAAGCCATGGAATAGAATAAAATTCCAAACATAGCCCAGTTGTGAGTCATTCAGGAGATGCGGGGAGCACCTCCTGTGATCCTTTGGTGCCCAACTGGCACCATGTTCGTGACTCCAGCTTTACAGGATATTTATCTCCGGTAGGTATGATGGCCATAGCTCGCATAGCATTGTTTGCAACAGAAGGAGCTATTAATACGTTAGTTATTCAAGCGATTGTTTGGGATGATGGGCTTTTAATGCATATCATTTTTAATCATGTTTAAAGTGATTTCAGTTCCTCAGACCTTAATGCAACATCCAAACCAAATTGTGTTTAAAAAATGCCAGAAAAAAATGCAGATGAAATACAACAAAGGAAATATTTATGTCCTTTTTTGGTCTCATTCTTTAAAGCGTTAAATGGTCTTAGAAACAGAGACATATACACAGTTTTACCAGAACCTGACCTAAATAAACCAGCTTTATTCCTCTGACTCACAGTCTGGCCTTTTTCATAATCAACACCTAATAGCCCTGGCTGTTCCTGTTAGCTCTACTTGTTTAATTAGATGAGAAACTGAGAGGGGGCTGTTTTTCTCATTAAGCCATTTCCTGCCTGCCTTTAGGGGACCATTTTAATATTTAACAGCAAAGGTACCAAGGTGAAGTACAGTGATTGTTGAGAAAAGGCTTAAATTTAATTTGGTATAACAAGAAGGTTATCGAGCTAAATGGAGAAAAAAAAAGGACAAATTTAATTGATATCCATTTTCTTTATTTAAGTTGTGATTCTAACCCATTGAGAAGCTTTTCAGACGTCGTTCATGCTTGGCACCTCCATGCTGACCTTATTTAGTAGAGGCTTCTTCAGTTGTAGATCTCAACGGTTTTTTGTTTTCTTCAGAACTCTTCAGCTGAAATACAGACATTTTAACTTTAAAGTAAAATTTACGAAATTATTTAATCAAGCACACAACCCACCAAGTGTAAATGCTTTGTAATGCTGGAGATAGAAATAAAGAATGGCTCATACCAGGATACCTAAGATGGTTCTGCTAGTTTCTCTGAGACAGAAGCTGCATCTGTGCTGATATCACCAAAGATGAACTGGATCTTCTCCTCTGCGTGCTGCTCGTTGGAGGACCCATGCACTGAGTTGTGGAGGATATCAGCAGCAAAGCGCGCCCTCAGAGACTGCGGGGATATTTCCTTAGCTTTGTCGGGATCGCTGGGGCCCATCATGGCCCTCCACTCCTCCACTGCGTTCTCCTTAGTCAAAATGAGCATCATGCAGGGCCCACTATGAGAAACAGAAAATTCATGAAAGAAAATAAATTATTTATTAATTTTTTTAGCTCTTTATTGCGATTTGTTTTAGAATAAATAAACGTTACTAATTTTAGCATGTTTTCTTTTTCAGTCAACCAAACTTTCTTGTGATATTTTAAATTTGTCTTCAAAATAATTTCCTCCAGACTTTCTGAAGGTCTTTTTAACATTTCCTTTGAACTTTAGCTTCATTTTCACTCGTCTGTCGCACCTAATCCTGATAACTGCAGGTTAGTTTATGACTGCCCAATTAAGATTACAGCATACAGAAAAGGGGACAATATTAGAATTGTTTATAACTACATAAATCAAGTTTAAGGCATGTATCATGTTTTAAAGTAAAAAATAGGAGCAAAAAAAAAAAGAGCAATAACTTAAACAGTCCCTGAGATGTGCAGCTTCCTTCAGCGTATGCATTGTTGACAAAAAGCTGTTTGTGAATCACCTTGTTGGTTCAAAAGCCCAAAGATTAAACTAGTTTTTATCTTTCAAATATATGTTTGATAAAATAGGAACAAGAAGTTTGAAATGAAGACAACAACAAAATTCTAACAATAGAAAAATAGTTAAAAGGCTTGTTTCAAAGTAATCTAAGGTAGTCTAGCTGATTTTTTTTCACAACATATATTAAATATTGGGTGACCCAAGCAATTTCGACTGTTGTGTAACATAGCAAATATGTCATGCAAAAGTAATTCCATACATAAATAAGCTAAGGAATCACCTCACTGGTACTGTACAAAGGAGAACTTCAAAACTTCAGCTTTTATTTCAGGTTTAAATATTAAGTTTGAAGTCATAAATGCAAGTTAAGCTCATAGCTGAACATTCGAAAAGTATGGAGGATTATGAAGGTTTTTAAGGATATGAAGGTTTTTGCTGACAGGAAATATTTTCAATCAGCAAAACACATAATGAGGAAACCAAAGGAGCCTCAGTCATCCCCCTTATTAACATGATGCTTTTTTTAAGCGATCTACCTGCATTATGTCTGTTAAGCAGCTGCCTGGCTGTTAAGTTAACATCAGTTTAAGTTTAGTATGTTTTCTTAATTTCACCTTTTTCTGAACAGTGTGGATACTTGTTGCTTTTCTGTTTTAAATCAAAGCAATGCACAGGTTATTATTTTTTTTAATATTTTTTTAAATGTCTAACCTATGACATTTATTATAGTTTATCGCTTTTATAAGATTTTCATATCAGCCAATGTTTCAAACTCAGCCTTCCGAACTGTGTCTGCTTATGAATAAAGGTTTCCGTTTACATCAAAGCTAACATAATCTGAGGGATACGAGAATTCAATCTAAGCTCATACTGTTTAACCCACAGCCTGAGCCTGATGTGAACAGCCTCTCCTTTACCAGCACTAAGGACTGATCAGAATGTAAGGTAGGGCTAGAAACTGGACATAATGTCCAACAAAAAATGAAACTGAGATTGACTTCTATGCCTTTGGCCTGAGGCTGCCTTGACTCCTAGCTTCCAATATCACAGTATAAATTGAAGTTGAGACTGGCAGTGGAAAAAGAAGTCAGAGTGTTTGCAATGCCCCTGGGTTCGTGTGTGGTGACAAACCAACCGACACATAAAATCCACCAGCTGGATGAAGAAAGGCTTCTCCCTGTGCTCTTTGTAAAACTCCTCAGCCATTTCCCTTGACAGCACAGTCTCCTTCAGCTGCTCTACGGTGAAGCCTCTTCCACGGATCTCTTCCAAAATCGTATCTGTGAGTGTTGAGAAAATAAAACGGAAATAAACAAAAAGGAAAGAAAATCAAACCTGCTCAGTTGTGCTGAAAGTACAAGAAGAACCTCTGTGCTCCTCCAGAGCATCGGGTTTGATGACTGCCAGCGTCCTTTGTTTAGGAAAGAAGAAGCTGAGCTCTCTTTCTGCTTCCTCAGGGTTTGCACTGCCATGAAGCTGGTTTATGGGCGCGTTCTCCACTGCAAACTGGGCCCTTAGACTGTGTGGGAGGGAGATGGAGGCTTGACTTCAACAATTTGCAAAAGTAACTATACTTGTTGAATCACGTCTTTAAAAAAACATTAAGCTTATAACGATAGAGCAACACAAAGTAGTGTATAACCATGAAGGTAAACAGTTTGAAACATTTTAGTAATAAAGCTCAAGCTTCTATCACCTAAATTTGCTTGGATCTAAATCGTTTTAGTTCAAACCACACCTCTTTAGTCTTAGATCTTTTTTGAAGCCTTTGAACTTTTTTTTTTCTTTTCTAGGATTTCCTTTTAATTAATCCAGTTCATCATGCTATACAAAAGCATCCCCATAGCATGACACTACCACCACCTTGTCTAACTCATTTATTACAAAATGTGAGGCCATTTGGCAACACTGGATTTAATTTGGGCGTATGTTATCTATACATAAAATAGAATCTACTGATTATATTTTAATGCCTTATGAGAAAACATTTTAAAACTATATATTCTACCTTGTGTTGGCCATTTACATAAAATACTTTTATTTTGTTTCTATAATGTGACAAAATGTACGAAAAAAAATGTGCATGTGTATTATTGAAGGCATAGGTTTGAGCAAACGGTTAGATTTCCCCCATGCAGAAATATATATATATTATAACATTTCTGCATATAATAATAATAAATATAAACACTTGATGTTTCCAAAATTTTCCAAGAAGATGCAGCAAATCAAACACTGTTTCAAATGTGGGTCATTTTCTGCATTTCTATTCACATCTGTTCATCCTATCCTGAACCATGTGGTCATTTTCACATTGAAAAGAAGAGAAAAAAAACATCCTCAGAAAAATCACTGAAGCTGGAGGGAATATATTGCTTTTTCCAAGTGGGAAAACAGACAATAATAAAAACCGATAAACTGTTTTGTAGTGTAATAGCAAAGCTATTGGAAATTAAGTTATTATGCAACCGATTTCTTTCTCTGGGGCAATTGTGGCACAGCAGATTTAAAATGTCTGAGTTTTATCTGGTTCTGATAACAGGGCGGGTCAAAAAAGATGCTTTATTTAACAAGCTGTCACAGTGAAAACCTACAGTGCATTTCTGCAGGTAATCATGCTGCAGTGACCGCCTACTCTCTTTTTAACTATTGAATCAGGAGGAGAAGGCATGACCAACCACTCAGGATCCTCCTCTTTGGCTTTGTGAAGGTCAGGAGGGCCGAGGATGTTCTTCCAGTGATGGACAGCCCCTTCTCTGGCCAAAGCTAAAGCAAGAACCGGTCCGCTGTAATTACAGAGATGTTGTTCAAATGTTTGCTTTAGATTTTTGGATCCATAGAAGAACAGGTCGAATTTACCTCGTCATGTTTTGTAGAAGGGCAGGAAAGTAGTCTCTATCAACATGCTGGAAGTAAAACTGTCTGACCTGCTCCTCTGTCAGCATCACCTCCTTTTGGAGGGCAACTGTGAAGCCTGCCTTGTGAATCTGAGCCAAGATCTCATCTGTAAGATAACAGGGATATTTTGACCAATAAGAACTGCACAATCATTCCTGTTATGTTAGGAGCAGCAGTCAATGTTTTGATTATTAGAAATGCAACAAAAAATTATACCCCTTAAACCTTTCAACCTCAAATTTAAAAAAGTTGGATTTCATAGATAAAAAGTAATGCATAAAGAAAATGATAATGATTAGGTTTTCATTGCAAAACACCTCAAACTTAGTCAAATTGTTTTCAGCTTATTAATGGTTGTGCTGTCATCAGCCCTCTGCAGCTTCTCCAGGGTTTCCATGGGCTTCTGCTCCCTTTGATGCTGACCTTGCCCTCAACTATAGGTTTAAAGTAGTGCCGTATTGTAATTATTTTAGCAAACTTGATAAAACACAGGTTTGATGAAGCAAAAAGGTGTTAAAGGTGAAGAGACTCAAAAGCTTTGTGTTGATAATTAATCCCAGTCCTTTCATGTTAAAGAGAAACTTTAGATATGTTTGCACTCCCGCTCTGGAGCATTTGTGATTGTGGCTTTGGCTTGAGCCCCACCTCTGTTCTCCCTGGCAACGTCAGGCCGGATAAGAGCCAGCGTCCTCTCCACATGCTCTTCCTCCCCATCCTGCTCTGCTTCGGAGGCCGTCCTAAAGTTGGGGAAAAAGAAGGCGAGCTCCCTGCTGGCCTGGTCGCTGTCCTCGCTGCCATGTACTGCGTTGAACAGCGTCTCTGTGCCGTATTGCGCCCGCAAGCTGCAGGAAGTTGGGTGGGGGAGGAAGAAGAGAGGACCAGATGGATGCTCGGCTGGTGCTCAACCAAAGAGAAGCATAATTTCTGGGTGTGTCTGATCAAGCAGGCGAGAATATGCTGTTCATTCCCAGCTCCAGACTCAGAACTGGCACCTTTTCCAAAAATTCTTATCAACATTGCAGGAAAAGATGCACAAATTGTTTTTTTTTTTTACAGACGGAAGATTCTGCTTTATTTTTTGCATTTTTTCCCTTCTCCAAATGTCTAATATGTAGAAAATCTACCAACTGACCTTTCTGGCTTTTCTCTCCTGGCCTCCTCTATATCTGCCGGGCCAATGAACTCACGCCATGCAGGGATGATATTGGTTGTCCCCTCTATTTGAGAAAGCACCAGAATATGCGAGGGACCACTGGACATAAACTGCACCAAGTCCTCAAAGTAAGGCTGAAATAAAGCAGAACAAACACATTTACAACATTTATAAACCTTTCTTAATTATTTTATTGGATTTCAGGGCCCATGGGAGAATTTGTCGACAGAAGAACAAATAGTTCTGCACAGCCAGCATTCAGAAGAAGACGTTCTGCTAACAGAACCAGAGTATTTAGATAACAAGCAAGCATTATGTCTAGGAGAAAACCTATAACTACTCATCAACCTGGCTGAAACATTAATGGCAGCATCATTCTGTGGGGATTCTTTCCTTCAGGAGGGACAGAGCAACTGTCAGGGTTTTAAGGGGAAGATGACTGGAGTTCAACACAGAGCTGACCTGGATGAAAACCTGTTAAACGCCAAATGACTTGAGACTTGGGTGGGAGATCATCTAGCAGGACAATAAACCTTAACATACAGCCAGAGACACAGTTGAATGGTTTAGATTGAAGCATAGTTATGTTAGAATGGCCTGGTCAAAAAGTAGACCTAAATTAAACAGAGAATCTGTAGCAGAGCTTGAAAATTGATGTATCCAGATGCTCTTCATCCAATCTTGTTTAGTTAAAGTTACTTTGCAAAGAGGAAAGCTAGCATATCTTAGTCCCTAGAGACATACTCATACAAACTTGCAGATGTAAAAATAAAAGGTGGTTTTAAAAAGTAATCAGTCATATGGGGCAGAAACACAAAAGCCCATCAAACTTTTACATTTTTTATAGTAAAACAAACAAACCTGGCAGCTATTTGCTTCTGCGTGTTGGTTTTTGAAAAATAAGAAACAAATGTGAGAAAAAGGCCGAGGAGTACGAAAGCTTTAGCAAGACACTGTAGAAATTTTCAACCTGGAAGACATTTTTTTTAATCTCTACTTCGAAAAAGTAACTAAAAAAAAAAAAAAAAAAATATGTTGGTTCTTATTTATTGAACAAGGCTGCTTCACCTTACAAACCATCCCTATGAACACGGCTTGGCTGAATCTCAGTTTGGTCTTGCAACAAACAGCACAATAAGCGAAAAAGCTTTGCTTACTCAGCCGCTCTATTTTAAGCCTTTGAGGAAACACAGATGGGTGTCAAATGTGTTGCATGGGTATGCTTTGCTCTCACATTGGTATGTTGATTTAGAAAACGGAGCAAACATTCAACCACATCATCAGTTTTCCTCCACTTGGATTGGGCTTGACATTGACATGTGAGATGATGTATGTGCTTTTCTCCCCCACTGCTCTCATAATGTCAGCCATTACAACATACCTCTGCTGCTTTGTGTTGGTAAAAATCTCGAGCCTCAGCCTCAGACAGAGTTCGTTCCTCGTGTGCAAAGATCTCAAACCCAGCATCTTGGATCTATCCAGAAGGAGATGCACAGACAGAATAGATGAATGCCAGCAGGAAGGCTTGAGAAAATCTTGTCTTCTTGGAGTGTGAACATGGTTAATCCCTCTGTACCTTCATAATGATCTCATTTGCCTTGCCATGAGCAACTGCGTCAGGCTTAATGATGGCAACTGTGTAGGATTTACTGGCAGGAACTTTCATGGAAAGAGAGGAGAGTTTGATTGATGATCATTATTGCTGTTTAAATTCCAAACAACACAGCAAAGATGCCATTACAGTAAAAAGAGATCTGACCAAATAACTGCAGGCTAAAGAGATGAACAGTCAAAAGCATGTTTCCACTGTACCAATTATACTTTCTTCATTTTCTTGCTGCTGAGGCTTCTCCTCTTTCTCCTCTTCATCCAGCAAACCCTCATCTTTCACCTAAAAAACACAAACTGATTAAATCCACTCAGACTTAAGAACAGCTTGTTCCTTTTTAAATGCATTTACATGAATCAAATAAACAGTCCTTGTGTGATTTTGGTGGAATATGATGAAAGCCAATAGATAAAGTGATCATAAACAATAAAATAACAGTCCTTTCTGTGGTAAATCAGAAAACATGACTTTGAAACTGCATACTGTCTTTAGATTCACATTTCTAACTTCATGCTTGGTACTTAAGGCAGTATATCATTATATCATGATCTCCTTTAGTAAAAAGGTGAAGTGGAAAATTTTCCTTGAAAAGGGTGAAATATTATGATATCACTTAGTTAGCAACTTAATTAGAAACAAATACATTTAAGCAAATGTGAAACACTTGCAAAGGTTATCCTGTGCCATTTCCTCTGCTCAATGATAATTAACTTATTAAATAATTAAGGCAGTATGTCTTCTTATCTGAGAACATTTTACACAATAAAAGCATGATACAAACAGAATCAAAACATCAGTTATCACATCAGTATCTCTACTGCTGCTGACAGGTTTGTTAGTCTGTTTATTGCAATTCCTCCAACATTTTTAATACATCCTTTCATTGGTGTTCAGGCTTGTACGGTAACTCTGCACAGTTATTCTCTTCTGTAGCTGAAAGCATCAACAGTAGACACTTAACAAACCGGCCGCCTGTTCAAGAATTTAAAAACACTCTATAGGGACCAATGTTTGCCTGTATCACATGGCTGGGGGCAGGTAATAGGGATGTGTTAGTAAAATCCTTGCAACAACTGGGTCAAAAGAATTCATTTTCTGTATAGATTATACCTTTTTAATAAATGTTGAGGGTTTGACCACACTGCAATTATTATGCTGTGACGTTATTCCTACACTGGAAAAAAAAAAAATCAAGATCTAGAGTCATTTTTTTCTTAAAATAAATTAATTTTTTTCTTGAATTGAGTAGGTGAGACACTTTGCCAATGGAAAAACACAATTTGCATTTAAAATAAGAAGAAAAAAAACAGTTGTATTGTCTAATTTCAGGTGCAAATTAAAATTATTATCTTATTTTAAGAGAAAAAAACGAATTCCATTGGCAACTCATCTTATTTACTTGCTCAAATTAAGGGTAAATATACTTTCTAAGCAACACATTCATTCTGCATATTTAGAACGAGAACACTTTTTGAGATCAAAGTTCATTTAAAAAGTGTGCAACTAAATATGTTTGAAAGTGACCTCTTTGCCTTCAAAATCATGTAAAGGAGGATTAGGAATAATTAATGAAACATGATTTTATGGTTTCTAATTTCCACGGCTCTTTATTATAAAGCCCTTTAAAGTGATGCTGAGTAACCTGTAGCCAGTAGAGGTGCTAGACTTCCTAAGAGCAACTGGCAACACTGAAGTGTGGCAAAAACTAACAGTACCTCTCCATGTTTTGGACCACTTTAGACCAGCAGACTGAAAAGTCATGGAGTAACTGTCAAAGACAAGGGAACATTCACCCCTAAAGATTAAATCCTACATCTACAGAACCAAGAATGTGTCTGATCAGATGTCATATCTGACACCTAATAACTTTTATCTGAGTATATCTAATAAAATCCTTCAGCTTTGTCAGCTCCTGTGTTTAAGGGGAGCTCAGGCTGCAGTAAAGCACTGCTCTGGGTCACGTGATCCATTCAGCAACATATCCGAACCCCTACAGTTACAATTTTAAAAATGGCAACCTACACAGAGCATCATTTAATATATCTGAAATTAAGCTAATACTTGGATCAGAAGTTAAACATTGTTGTGTTAAGCAGCAGTGCTGCAGTAAATATTAATGTATCACTACTCACCACTTTGCGCTCCCTGCCTTGTTCTAGGATCAGCTTTTCTTTAGCTAGCTCCTCCACTATCATCTTCTGGAGCATCGGAGCATTGGCACCTCGCAGCACAGCCACCAGCTCCCCGCCCTGTTCATACAACTCAAACTGAACCATTCTGATCATTTCTTTTACACATTTCTAAAACCTCTGTTGACTTTGGCCTAAAGACTAATCGAACTAAACAAGGAAATAGTAAACTCTTACATAGTCTATGCAGAAAGCCACATACATGTGGAGTAAATATTCATCAGTTTATCAAACAAAAAGACAAGGGATTCTGATCAAGGAGAAGAAATGGGGAATTAGTTAATAAAACCTAAACAAAAACAGTCACAGTGCTTGGTAAGTCAATTCGCAACTTTAGTAAGACTAATAAATACATTAAAAACCAAACAGTGATATAAAGTACATATCAAAATGAATACTTTTACCAGACTTAGGAGGAATTATTTGGGGGGAATCATTTTATAAAAAATACATTATTGCAAAAAGATGTAGTGAGTTCTTTTTAACATGCAATCATAAGGAATAGAAACAGACTGACTCCAATGAAAAGGAAGGTGGGTTCACATTTTCCTCTGTACTTCTCCAGGGCATCAATACTGTCAGCTTCAGCCTGCACACACACAAACACACAGACACACACAGTTAAAATACTGCTTCTCAGCAAGTGCTGCCTTCTACTTTAGATAATGTAAAATTAAAACCTAAAACAGAGCTTACGGTGGCAAAATGAAGAAGATCATCACTCAATTCATTCTTTATTTTTTTCAGGAGACTGACCACAGCTTGACAGGGACCGCACCACTGCTGGTAAACATCCACAACTGTATGCAAAACAGACACACTGTGCGTTTATGTAGACACAGACAATTAAATTTTTACTGGTGATAAACAGAAATTTCATTAGCATAGTTATTGGAATTTCCAAGAAAAATAAATAAATTTAAACAGTGTTAAGTATAAACAAAAAATAAATAAATAAATAAATAAAGGAACCTTTAATACTACAGTTTGCAGTTTTCTTAAAATAAAAAAAAACATCTTAAAAGGGATCTTTTTCCTTAAAATACTTGTCTAATGCAAATGTGAAATTCTAATAAAATAAAATGCAATAACTGAAACATTGAGAGACTTTTTAAATCTCTCTAATATGTGTGTAAACATTTTTTTTTTCGTTTCTATGGCAGAGATAAAAAAAACTTTAGATTAATACGTCGATTCCTTCTGCAGTTATGAGAACGAACACAAGGAGGCAGCAGAATACAGCACATATTATCAATGATCCACTTCTCTCACTGTGCAGCAATCAATTCATTTTAGATATAGTCCTGCTAAACATCGCTGATATACATACTGTTGTACATTTTAAAGACAGGAAGGGGAAGATAAAGTAAAACAAATGAAAGAAAACAACAATTTAACGCTCACCTGTTAAACCTTTTATAGTAAGCATCTCCTCCCATTGTTCTTGGCTTGTAACAGATGCCTGAAAGAAAAAAATAATAATGCATTAAAAAACCTAAAAAAAGAAAAAAGAAAAAAAAAAAGTTAATTAAATAATAGCAGGAGTGGTGGAAGATGTAAAGCTAACAAAACAATATGTTTTCTAGGCCTGTATCCAACCTGTAGGGTCGCCTCTTTCTTCTTCCCTGCCATTTATAACTATTTAGATTTATTTGGGACTAAATAAAAAAAAAAAAAATAGAAATAATGGAAAGCAATAAACAAAACCCTTCACATTAGCCAGCTAAAATAATACAGTTCTTGGTCCTGTTTGCTCCTATTTGGATGGCGCAACGATTGTTTTGACGATTGGTTGCTAAGCAACAGTTTTTTAGACAACATGTAAGTTTGTAAGCATAACTTTTAGTTTTTGTTAATGTCATGGCAAAAAACCTTCGGGTTACAAAATAAAGCATTTTTAGCCAACAGATACCAACGATGAAGCTGTTCATGTTGCTTTTGTTTTTTACCCGGACCCTTTGCATGTCTCTACATGTCCACCAGGGGGCATTGTTGCTAATCAATTGCAATTTATTTACCTATATGGAATTTAAACAGACGCATCTAAACAAACTAAAACATAATAGAAGAGTTAGTTTATTGATGTAATATAATTATATATATATATATATAAAAACTGGAAGTGATTATACATTTATTGCATGCAATGTGATGGATTTTAAGTGTTTATTTGATTTGATAATGATAAATATGGCTTACAGCTAAAAAAGGAAGAAAATAAAATAGGTTTCTAAGAAGTATAATTTAGGCTACATTAGATCAAATTAAGGTGAGAAAGTGATTCTTTGTAAATGAAGGGCCCATACAATCACTGGTATTATGCTGGGTTAATCATTGCTCAGTAGACAGGAAAGGGCATTATATACTCATATACCTGAATAAGGAAAAAAAGAAGAAGAAAAAGAAAGACAGAGAAATAAAGAAATATCTTTAATTAGTTCCTGGTGCTTATTTTGCCATGCTGCATGGTTTTAATTCCAGTTTGCATGCTCTCTTTAGGCAACCTTTTTTTTTTTTTTATCTTTTGTGTCTTTGTTTTGCCATGTGATGAACCAGCCTCCTGTCCAGGATTTAATTCCACCTCTCACCCTGAGATGATTTGACCAGTGGCCCTGTGATGGGCACAAGGCATGCTGTCTGTTATCTGTAAGCAGCCTTAGCCTCTTTCATGCTGTCAGATACGTTTTTTTTTAATGAAATTCATTAGACTTCTTGTATAAGTTTATTATTTTTAAACTCATGAAAGAGTTTAATAAATGGCTCTTAACACAATCTGAGATGTTGACTTTGTCTTACTGTGTTTCTTTTATTGTTTTATTACAGTTTTTATTTTATTATTACTTTTATATTGTTTTAATGATTGATTATTTGTATCTTATGATTTTGTATAGCACTTTGGTCCTGTTGGGTGTTGAAAGTGCTTTATAAATAAAATAATAAAATAAATTTGGTATGGAATAGTCCAAGGAAATTATTAAAAGCCATAAACCTAAATGTATGCTATGCTTTTCTATTGCTGCACTAAGGTCAGAGAGTCGCATTGACACTTTCTTATCTTGTATTCCATTTTTCATTACAGGAAGAAAATACCTTTAGATACTTTTATGCACCGGTTTTTCTGAAGATGCTCTGACTTTAGGTGAAAACACTTCTAGCTTCAACCAACAACACATGATCTTTTACATTTGCAGTTGATGGTTCTACTACATTCCCACTGAGCCTGAACCTGAAGCGTTACCTCGCATCTTTGCCCATTCTTGATGTTCCATGTTTCTGAGGAAAAAAAAACAGAAGCAGCAGAATCAAAAATAACAGTGGAGCTGTCATACTTTCTCACTTTGTGGTGTTTATTTATATGTTGAAATTGGCCCTCATCCGAACACTTTTCTATGCTCTTCCCACATGAATTTCAATGAACTGCTGCACTTAAGCTGTTCAGCTCCACAGCCTCCTCCGTCATGAAGTAGGCACGGTGAAACAGCCATAACAACTGGAGTAATTCAGCAATAGGACAAATCAGAGTGAACAGTGACAGTGAGTGGGACAGAAAATTGTAAAATAGGACACTCTGAAAGAAGCACTTGGCTCTTTTTATGTCATGTTTCAGTATTATCAACTCTACTTTTTTTTTTTTTTTTTTTTTTTTTACATTTTCAATATCTTAAAAAGGTTTGTTTCCCCTGGAACTCTTCCACTCTTTTTGATGTTACCATAACACATTGTATGGAGACACAGAGAAATGCAAAGAATATAATGCTTTATTTTCCATTTGTCTTTTTACAAATGCAGGTCTGAGAAGTTTGAAGCACATTTGCATTTAAACAACTTCACTCTAATGACACTAAATACAATTCAGTGTTACTAATTCCATTTATTATATAGAGAATGTGAATTAACACAGAAAAGCTAAATATTAAGTTTAAAAGTAAAAAGCACAAACAGGCTACAAAGCAATATTCAGAGCTTCGAGCATTTAATAAAAAACTGTTCATTCCAGTGTGCTATTGCACAACTTCAGAGCTATTTAGACCTGTCTGTCATCTCAACTCAGAGGCCAGATAAGGTAACTCATGTTAACTCTGGAGGAGCTGCAGTGATCCAGAGTTCAGGGGAATCTGTCAAAAGGAAAACACAAATTTATACCTTTATAGAAGAAAAGCAAAATGAAAAACATAGGGACCTTGAATTGTTTGTTTTATAGTTTTGCTAAATATCACACTAATAAAGCAATTGTCTATATACTACATAAGGCAGCCAAATCCAGCAGTTCTTAATCTTCACACATGATCTTAATACACTGAAGATTCATTATACCAATGATTTGGACAGTCTGTTCAAGCTGCAGATCTGTAATCTGTATTTAACCTCTTTAGTGGGAGGTTGGATAGCAAAATATTGAAGAGCATTATTTTGACCTCAGAAAGTCACAATAAATATTTGAAACATTATATTTCTTACATTGGTGAACCAAAATGGACACCTGCATCTCTACTTTAGTTTCCCATTTTCAACTATTGCTGTTCTCTCCAGACCCGACCATTAGTAATTGAAGATAATTTTTGACATATTAATGGAGAAAATGTCTGGCCACAACAAAAGCTCTCCAAACTATTTATTTTGTTTGTTACAAACTAGCATCATTTGACTTATAAATCCATATCACTAGTCTTCTATTTCAGTTACATAACAAAAAAAAAATAAAATCTAGATAAGGGAAAATGTTTATGTATCACACATTTAATAACAACAAAATAGTGACACTATCAATATGTTTGACTACTCTGGTTAAAAATTCATATTCTTTTTGCTGCTGCTGCCCCTCAGCTACCTCAGCACCTTCCTTAGGGGCTGAGGTCACATCGTTTCTGACATGTGGAGGACACGGTCAGGGGGTTAGAGACGTGCTCAGCACTTCATGACATGTTGACCAACATAAATATGGGTGATGAGATTTAAGTCTTCACCAATGGCAAATAAAGATACATTTGAAACATTTTTTTATGAACTGTCTCACTGATTCTGGTCAATATAGTTTCAAGCTGAGGAGGCAATACTAACATTTGGACCAGATTTCCTGGAGCAGAAACACATCTAAAACCACTCCGGTCATCCAGCCCCATATCGGGGGGACATCATAGAAGAAAGTGGGCTTTTAAGAGGAGACAGTAAAAAAAAGCTCTATGTATGAAGAAAAATGTTGCCCTTTACCTTTAAGACACCATCTCCAAAGTAAAACAGGGTTATTGACATCTTGGGATAGTTTTCCTTAGTAGGGTGAGGAAAGCTGTTAAAATTAATGGGGAGATGGCAAAGGATAAATGCTGAGAGATACTGGAGAAGGACGAGTTAGAAGGTGCAAAAATCTTAAGCTGGGATGAAGGTTCAGCTTCCAACAGGAGAATAGATTTAAACACACAACTGAATATAAGATGGTTTAAAATAAAAGCATGCTAATGTATTAGTCAAAGTCTAGACTTAGAGATATAGTGGACGATGTTCTTTGTGCGGGTGGATCATCAAAATAAGCGGTCCTCCCAATTCTCATTCCCCATTTTCACTTACTGGTGGTGAGTCTTAAATTGTGGAAAAATTGCAAATCTGCTTTTGCAAAGTAGGCTTGTATGAGCGACGCAAACAGCAACCTTTAAACAGAGCGTGCACGAGGAGAAATTGGCGCGTGCTCTCGTACATGTTTCATAATCATTCCCTCTCAGGAGCAGGTACAAGGTTGCAGTGGAGTGGGCGGGTCTGTTCAAAACTTCGTGAAAATCCTCCTTTAAACCTTCAAAGTTCAACTTAGAGTCTGTTTTGAAATCTGAAAACTTGTTCAAAGACACTCTCTATTCAGGAGGAACTAAAATCTAATTCAGAAGCCCTGAAGTCTGAGATTTTGATTTGGCGAAAAGTGAACAGTTTCAAGAGAAATGGAAACCTTTGCCAGGGACTACAGAAAGCTAGTTTTGGGTATTATCCATAGTTTGTAATTGTAACATCATGTCTCTTGGTTGGACCTCATTAAACATCCAGATGAGGCCAGCAATCACGTCCCTCCATCATACCAGCTGTGACAGTATCCTGATGAATCCCTCGCTCCAACAAACAAAGAATCTCTGTCTGTTCTGCATGCCTTCCCATGTTTTTCTGTTTCATTTCATTAGAGAGATGCATGGCAGTGATTGCTTTTGTCTTGTCAAGTCAATGATGTACACTGATTTGATGTTTTTGTCTCATGCGGCCTATTAAACCATTAACCTCTGTGTCATCAGAAGTAATCAGAAATGTGTGCCTCCTGCCGCTGTGAGATTCAGATCTGGAAACTCTAGATGGACTACTTGGCTGCTCTAAAGAGCATTTAAGAAACGCTATTTAAAGCAGCCTGTTTACTTGAAGAATGGACATTCCTGTTATAAAGCTTCCTTGTTCTCCTTTGCTTTGAGTAATCATGCAATGAAATCATCCCTCATGTTGCAGAGTTTTGCACCAAATAATTGGTTTTCAAAATAATGTCTGACTCATTTAGGTCCCTTGCAGAGTTGCAGGCCAACTTCAGTACATCCGTCAAATTACATCTCAGAATAAGGACTTATTTTTCTCTGTTGGCCTAAAAACTTTGTGCCTCATTAACATCAAATACGCTACCTTAAATTGAACAGCGCTCCAGTGCTGACCCTCGGCAGAATTCAGAGCTCTTTATGCAGGTTGTAAGAGTCTCTGCCACAGGCCATTTGTCTGACAGTCTTTGAAGGTCTATTCTTGAATTTGGTTTCCATACTGATGCTGGAGGCTTCCACAAACCATTTCCCAGCTTCTGGTAGATCTTCAGCACTGATGTGAACTCTTTCCCGGTGGACAGCCGTTAATCTCTCCAAGGTACTGAGAGACATGGATTTAAAGCATCTACAGTGCTGAGGATTAGTCTCCATTAGAGAATTATGAGAGGGGAAGTCATATTTAAGTCTGCTATATTTATTTTAGCAAAATGCTTCATCGTCTCAGCTGCAAACTGAGCCCCAAAGGACCTGAGTCTAATTATTCAAAAATAAATGCATGAAAAACAGTCAGTCTTCAGTTCTGTCCTAGTTTTCCCTACGCCACACAAATTAACAATTTCAGTTTATTTGTTTCTGCTTTTTTTATTGAGCCATAGGGCTGCAAATAACAGTTATCATAAAATTTGTTTAATCTACATGTGATTATTTGATTCAAATCAGAGCTGAAGGCATCAATGACCTTTGTTTAGGTCCTCTGGTATTAGCCGCTAAGTCAGCACGAGTTATCCTTAAAAACTTGCATCTCTAGCCAACTGTGCATGTCTCACACCATAAAAGTGCGTGCTTCGGTGGTGCTGTGGTTAACGTGCATGACCCATGTACAGAGGCCTTAGTCCTTGACGTGGCTGAACCAGCTACAAATCGGGCCTGTCGTCCTTTGCCACATGTCCCTCTGCCTCTCTTGTACCCACTTTTCTGTCAAAAAAGGGTGAAGAAATGGTTAAAAACAGGGTACTAATCATAGCCCATCTAAATATTTATTGGGAAATAGACAAAAATATAGAGTAAATAACAAAAAACTAATTGACCGCTTATTGGAGGCCGCTGGTAGGTAGGCAGGTAGGTAGAAGCTCCAAAGATCAAACAAAAACATGGTGCTGGCAGCATCATGCTGTTGAAATGATTTTCATCAGCAGGGAGATCAAAGGGGTCAGAATTGACAGGTGAAATCAATAGAGCTAAATGCAGCGCAATGAACAATATAATGAAATGTTAAAGGTGGCTAAACCTTCAGATTGGAGCTGTTTTTAATCTGGTGCCTTTAAATATAAACCTGACATTACAACCATACTGACAGAGTTAGTAAATTTTGCACAGAAGAATACCAAGAAAACTTACGGTGCAGCAAGTGGTTGAGCTTGATTTTATTTAAGAGTATCAAAGTAAAGGGGTCAGAATATAATCGAAATCCTGAAAGATTCTAGTTTGTTATTATTAGCTCTAAACTAAAGTACATTTTTATGTCACAGTTATGCACCAGTTTGTGCTGCCCCAACTCATAAAACATCCTGAAATCTCTTTTTAAGGTTTAAAGTGAAAAATACGACAAAGTGGAAAAATATCTTGAAGTAAACTTTTATTTCATTTGGCAATGGATCTTTAAATACAGACTTTGAAAAAGATACTTTAGATTTTTTTTATTAAATAATCAAAATATGCTCATTCTCAGATTAATATACTTAATAACATAACCCACGGATCTTCTTTTCAGGAACATATTGAAAGAAACGAGCTGCAGATCATAAACCAAACTGAGTGGTTTATAGGATGAATATCCAGCAGCAAAAGCTGAGGCTTTGTGAGTTTTTTAATGTCAGGAAACTAATATGCCCCCAGTTTGGTGGTAGTATTCTTATCGAGTCCTGCAAGACTAAAAACTTTCCCGTAAGCAAAACAGCAGTGGAATACAAAACAGATTAATTTCTGCTGGCATCCAGTCATGCTCTATAATATAAAGCAGCGTAGAACTAAAAGAACTGAAAATATTAATTCAGTGTGCGGTCTCAGCAGGCTGTTTTTAGGAGCTCCAGCGATGGTGAGCTGAATGTAATGATGCACAACAACCATTTAAGACTTACCGATTTTTCTTTTGGCCATTCCTCTCCATTTTCCTTCTGCATTTCATGACTGATGTTACAATTCAACTGAACGAAGGTTTTCTATTTTATTTTTTGCTGCATTACAAAAAAGATTTTATACGAAATGGGGCACTGTGTGAAACACAGCAAGCTGTGTAGGCTGTCAGTCTCATATACAGACGGGCTGAGTTGATGATTAACTGTGGGGTCTGTAAAAACAGGAGGGGATCTTCCTTCTCTCTTCCCTGACAGGCGCTTGTAACTGTGACAGAGGAAGCCAGTATGGAGGAAGTCATCTGCATCTAAATAAAGAGCGCCAATGGCTTTGTCAGAGTCCATTAAGCAAATTGCCATATTTGATAAATGCATCCAGCATCCACTTTTTTTGCCCTCAGACGAATTGTCCTCGTGCAAAAAATTGGGTTTTTTTTGTGTCCCCTATTCTAAAACACTGAGGGACAAAGAAAGACCTTGGGGGGGGAATCAGCTGAATTGTTCAGATGTAAATGATGACTGATGTAAGAGATGAGTTTCCTCATCACTTAAAGCTATACCCACCTGCTTGGAAAATCATAATTACAACTGCAAGGCTGCCAAATGAGACAATTACCGTTTTCCTGTTGAACTGTTTATCCTCATTGTTTGTTAGCAGAAAAAAAAAAAAAACAAGTTATGGCTGAATGGTCGGTATTCTGGCTCAAACGTGGTTAATTTCCAATCTTTCTGCTCATAATTAGGCAGCCAGGCTGCTGCTGTGACTGTGCTGCATCATTACTTAGAGGCAGGTCTCTGTTATCTGTCAAAGCTGAAAGTGCTTCTGGTTAATAGCTCCAGTCACTCACTCAACTCATTCAGCCCTGCTGCATCCAGAGGGCCTTGTATCCAGGACATGCAGGCAGCTCACGTTGACTCTCGTTCCACTCTTTCCCTTTGCCATCATGTTTCTGAGTAAAATAGAGAAATATTTATTCCTAATTAATAGATGCTTTTCAAGACTCTGCTTTTAACATAAAAAAAAAAATGTGTAAAAATTGCCCAAAATGTGTTTGTTTGATGATTTCTTCATGACATCAATGGCTGTTACAAAATCTGTTAGAAAACCTGCTTTATTCTTTCCATTATTTTAGGGGAATGTTTGGGTG
Source organism: Cyprinodon variegatus (assembly GCF_000732505.1). NCBI lineage: Eukaryota > Metazoa > Chordata > Actinopteri > Cyprinodontiformes > Cyprinodontidae > Cyprinodon > Cyprinodon variegatus. Next base: position 831,132 of record NW_015150809.1, read on the forward strand.
GCTGCATCCATAATGTTGGCTGCATCCATTAAAAAGCAGCAAATGTTCTGTTTTTCTCAACGAACTGCTTGGAAAGTCATAAATATATATATATTTTTTCAGCATTGCAACAGTAACCACCAGCAACCAGGCTGGGCGTCCCCTCCTCATGTTGGTCAGCAGCTGGTCATACACTAGCCTGGGATGGAATCACGACTTTCAGCCAGTATCGGTCACCAGCCAGTCAAAGTGATTGTTTTGGTCACTATGGCCTATGCAGAAACCCCCTAGCTGATCTCCAAAATGTTGGTAGGGCATAGATCAGAACTGAAGGTAGCCTATAAAAAGAAAGCAAAAACAACAAAAAATTATAGAAACAGTCTGTGATAAATGCAGCTCTGTGGGGGTGGCACTCTTGGTTTAGTCAGTCAATCTTATTTTTTGATGATATATGATTGCTTATGATACCACAGCCTTTATAAATGTAAAGCCTTGTTATCCAGTGAGAGTCGCCATTACACCAGTGCATAAAACTATCAGGTTTCTGTTACTCAAAAAAAGACTTGTGGACAAGAAAGAAAACAAAAATAAGGCAAAGATTTAATTAATTTTTCTGTTAAGTCTTTTGAAAACAAATCTGTTACTATTGCAGTGAATCATTACAGAGGAAAAACAAGAACAAATTAATTTATATAAGTGAAAGAAAAAAGTGGAAATAACTATGCATTAACAGCAAAGGGTTCGGCTTGGATTTTGATCTAGTAGTCAAAGCTCTTTCATAAACTTTTATGAAAGAATATTGGCTAACATGGCCAACAGGAGCTCAGTGAATTCATGCATGTTAATGTGATAGGATGACTTCTTATTCAACATCTGTGTCTGATCTCACAGATATGCTTCCCTTTCTCAATCCTGGTGGAAACCTTTTTCAAGACCAGAAGCTGTTATAAACCTAAACTCTAATAATGGGATGCCAAATAAGTTCACGTCTGTGAAAAATCAGATGAAGGGATATTTTTTTTTGTATGATCATGTCATTCTACTGCACATAAGAAAAAAAACAAACAAACTCAGAGCAATAATCCAAAAAAGATAAAACTGTATATATGCTGCTCTGTGAAATTAAGTGTTAAGAGATGAGACCACAGATTGACCTTTGCTCATCTCGCCTCTAAAACTCCCATCAACACCTCCCACTAAGACACACAAACACCATCATGGCCTCCAGGAAACTGGCCGACCTGTTATCGCTGACGCACTTTCAGAACTGATTTATTCAAAGTGATACCTTGTCCTGGTGAGAGAACAAAAAGCCTTGGGGCAGCCGTGATGGAAAGGGAGGAGTTATAGGAGTTATCTGCAGCGCAGCATGTAATTGCTTCTGTGTTATCGTTGTAAAAGCCAATGGGTGCTAATTGAAAAAAAAAGTCTGTTTATTTGCAAGCTGACAGTCTTCAGAGGATCTGCTTTGAGTTTTAAGGTCTTATTTTGCACAAACGATTGCAGATAACAGGCTGATTCAACCGCTGATCAAGATTCCTCTCAGATTTTATTATTTTTCCTGCTCTCTACTGTTTTCACTCTCTTTTGTCTCTAGGTTATGTGAGAGCAGAAATCAGAGTTGTGGGTTTAATGCTCTTCATTCTAAAGTTAAATTGAATTTTTAGTACCACATTCTTCAGCACTTTTATTAGTCTGTAGTACTCTTACAACATCAGGCTAGATGAGAGCCTTATGAGCCAACTGTAGCCTCTTTGAGTTATGAAGCAGACTAAGCAAACACTGCCGGTCCCTGCCACCTAATTTGCAGGGCTTTTTCTGTAAAAGAAAAGAAAAGAAAAAAAAAAACCATAAATCCATAATGAATAAGAAACTGGGCTTTTATTTTGAGTTTGCTGCCTGCTCTTTCAAAGGTGTCCTCATGCAGCCAGAGAGTTTGAAAAGAAAATAATGAGCAGCCTTAGACACAGTCATGTTGATGCTAAGTCCTCTGATCTTTGCCACAGGGCAGCAGTTTATGTACAACTAGCAGATTAATTGAACACCAGCCAAACGACAAAAGATGAGCTAACAAAGAGGGCTGCAAACAATAAAAGCAAAACATTTGGTTGCAGCAGATTCACAAAGCAGTTTTATTATAAGTTTCTCCCAGCAGTTTTTACAGTATAACCAACACTGCTCAATAAAAGGACATTTTGTACTGTTTTAATATCTTATTAAACTTCTACAAATTGCAAAATCTACTGATGTTATTTGTGATTCAACATATAGTTTTCTCACGTTGTATCTATGATGTTCAAGTACAGAATCCATTTGATCTTTTTTCAGTTTGCCTCGCTCTGCTGTTGGTATTCTCAGATTATTCTATTTTTAATTGCACAAACCAAGTCACTGTCATTCAGTTTATAAGAAGAAGCTGCCTTAAGCTTTATGCACACTGCAAAGGATTTATTTTAAGACAGTGCAGCCGACAGCAAATTAAATATATTAGCTAAAAAATACAGTGCAAAGTACAAATATTTTCATGTAACGTTTCAGACCTCTTTTTACAGTTACTTTAAAGTAAACTCAAAGTGATACAATTATTGATATTCAGTATCAATTTATGGTAAAAAAAAAATAATAATAATAATAAAATAAATAAATAAAAAAGCCAGAATAAGGATGCTAAGAAAACATGAAGGAACTTTTACATTAATAATTGTCTTTAGTCCTATTTCTCAATAATTCATGTATGTTGCCCTTCTTATCTAGTACTGTAAAATAAAAATAATATTTAGAAATCAGAATCAATTTCTAATCTATGACTCTTGTAACACTTTGAACCACTTATGTTGTTTTTACAAATTTCAGAATAATAATGAAGAAAGATAACAGAAAAATATTTGCACTATTTGCTTGGCCATTAATTAATTTATACAGATTAAAGAGGTGAGCATGAGTGGTTACTGTATGATAGGACTTATTATTAGGTTATGGACTGATTAATCATACTAATCTATGTCAGTGTTTTTGAATAACTGGGCTAATTTAGTTTTGTGTTTAAAATGTATTTCTGATGGATTAAGCATTTACCGATTCCTCATAACAATACCATCATACATACATAGAACTAAGGAGATCCTGGATATTTATCAGATTGAAATGTAAGTATTGCTAAAAATAATTTAAATGTAACATAAGATTACAGTTACTATCATCAGACAAGCAAACATTTATTTGAGGAAAAACACATAGTAGTTAAAGTTTTATTGAATTCAGGAAAGGGAAAATACAGAAAATGTCAGTTTACCAGAAAACCACCACCAAGAAAATATAATCATAATCTCATAATGACAATAAAAACTCTTGATTTCTGATCCTAAATCTTACCAGAAGAGCATAATAGGAATGTATAGGTTCAATGAATGCGACTGTAGATCTGTGCTGTGAGATTTCTGCAAGGTTGCAGGACAGACAGATGTTTAAACCCCTTGAAGCCTAATTAACATGTTACTGAAAAAGCAGTCTCCTTACATCTTTGTGCTTCTTTTGGCTTTTTTCAACTAGCTTACTGACAATATCTAAAATTTTGTCTATGTTTATCTAAATCAACACCATAAACACAGTTTTTTCAGTGTGTACTGCTAGAACAGTGTGTTCACCCAGTGGAAGAATTTCAAATAAACTATTCAACAACCTGGTTATCAGTTCAAGATCAAACTGAAAATAAGCCTATATAAATATATGTCATATAAATGAGTATAGATAACCCCAGTGTTGTTGAGTTTATTGCATCCTTAGATGAGATGAGGGCAAATAACCTCCATATATGGTGCACCACTGCTACCCCATGCACTGCCCCAGGGAGACAATAATTAAACAATTATTACAGAAATAATAATAAAAAATTAGCAACAAAAACTGTTTATCTTTAGCATCCAAAGGAGAAAAAAAACTAAGCTGCTGAGCCACCAGTTCTGGCCTTAGGCAGACATCATTGGCAGACAAAATTTTTCCATAAACTATTTAGTAGTGAGGGTGTTTTGTTGCAATTGTGCTGCTAGCTGCTTCCTCACAGTAGATAGGTGCAGATGGGCTGCCTGCAGTTTGACTGTAGGGGAGGAGAAACGCCACCAGGGCAGCTGATGCATGTGTCTATAGCCTGCATGTATTATTCAAAAGGCTGAATTTTGAAAAGCTGATGTGCCTGACTCACCCAGGAAGAGGGAACTGCTGTTGCTAGTTCTTAGAGTCAGCTTTTTGCCTCAGCACTCTTCAATCAGCAAGAGGAAGGCTCTCATTTAAAGCAACAGACTTATTTGAACCCTACCTCTTAAAGCCCCACTCTCAAAAAACATCTATAACTTGAACAGAACATACAAACATTTAACAAAATATTGATGTAGAATACAGAAGTCTCATTGTGTGATGTTTTTTAAACTTTAAGAAGCTACAGCTGAAGGGGTTGGTATATGATTATGATCAAAATAAAAGTTAATTGAATTAGCCTTGTCTGTAAAATGAACGAAAGAGACGGCTACATTCACTTTGATTCAGCTGTTTATGCTTTTATCTGTAAACATTGTAAGAAGCAAAGCCGAGGCTAAGTCAGCTGAGCAAATCTTGTTTCTGCATTTAAAAGGATTTTTGCACCATTCAGCTGCTTTTTTAAAAATAAGCTATATCTCTAAAATATAAGAAGGATCTGGGCTGAAGGAACTTAGAAGGTCAGATAATTACTATCTAAATTTGAAAACAGGGTTTAATGAAACAGTTTTTATCTAATAATCCTCTAAAAAGTAAATCAGAACAGTCAACTTGAAAAGCACGACTTAAACAGAGGATAAAACACATCAGGTGCTTGGAAGCAGCCTGCCTCTGTATGCTGGTTCTGGGCATTACAGAAAGAAGATGTCCCATCCAGATAAGGTATAAGAGTAAATCTGTCACTCTGTGTAGGGCAAACAGAATAGCTCCTGTGACTGTCTGCAGGATTAAATGTCTACACTTGAATTAACAGAAAACAGCACAGCAAAAACCTGCTCGCGAAACAGATCTGCAGAAATGCTCCTCTGTAGGGCAAACTGGTCAACTCAATCACATTTAAAGAGGCCCGCAAAAGGGTATTAATACTCCCTTGAACGTTTCTATATTTTATCACATTACCAACCCCAACATTAATACATTATTTACAGATGTGCCTTATAAACCTACACTAGGCCGTGCATACTGTAATTGTAAAACTTAAAAGGATGCAAGCTGTCCAATTTACTTTGATACTCCTAAATAAAACCCAATGCAACAAATTTTCCCTCAAAATGGAATTGATAAGTAAACTGAGCTGACCTGTGAGTGAACAAACATCATTTAGACCAAACTATGAAGCTTCAAACAGCATTCTGTTAAAGATATCATTCCTATGGCAGAACTGATAACCTTCCAGAGGGAGGACTAATCCCAGAGGCCTCTAAAAGGAGCTCAGGGAGGAGAATCTAGTAACACTGTTGGAAGTCAAAAGCCAGAAATAAGGCCTCTATTAAAGACAGGCAAGAAGAAAGTTGTTGCTCAAAAAAGTAAACCCAAGTACCACTCGTACTATAGAATAACCCTGGTAGATATACCTTTATGTGGATATTATTTCTTGACTTTCTTTCTAGATTTCTCAACAGTAAAGATTCTTGGTCCATTTGTAGTATAGCTGACTTAGTCAGTTTCTTTACTATGAGGTACATGCAATCAAATACTATTTGCATTAATAGGGGCTTCCTGCATAAAAATCCCTTCCAGGTCTGAGTCAGAGTTGTCATGATTTACTATCTCGGTATGAGGGAGCAGCCGAATGGACTCACTAAGAGGAATCCTCTTATGTAATATTTAATCATTTACTATTTTTGATACACTGATATAAGGAGCACATTAAACGTTGTCAGTACCTGGAGCAATTTCAGATAATCCTACTTAATTTAAAAAAAAATAGGAAGACACGTTTTGGTGCATGAAATAGGCTACACCCAACAGCTGGTTTGTTGTTTTTTTGTCCTTTATCCCTAAGGTCTTTTACATCTTCACTGTCAATGTGTCGTCTATTGTCCCTAAATGCTTAGGTGTAAACAGGTTGTAACTGAGGCTGACTGTTAAGCTGAACATCTCACGTGGTTCTGATGCTCTAACAGGCGAGCTCCTATATGGATGCTAGAATGATACATGTACTAACAAAGGTAGGAAACTCTTTTAAGATTGGAGGATGTTTTTTTTAATGATTTTTTTCTTTAGACATTTATCAGCTGGAGATAGCTTTAGTGTATCTTGGGTTAAACAAAAACAAAAATAATATGGCTTCATTTCTGGACAAGAAATACAGCCAAAAATATATTGTTGCATAAATATGCCAGATCGATTAGTTCTCATGTATTCTTTCAAAACAGCTGCTGTAACATGACTGATGATAGAGTTGGAGGGATTAGATCTTTATTCTCAGTGGTCCAAATGGAGCGGATTAGAACTGGGTTAAGCATAGAGACAGTTCAGTATTAGAAGTTTTAACGCACTGCTATAAGACAAGGCTGAGAGGGTTTAAAGAGGACATCTGATGACAAATTAGCCCTAGATGTTATATACTGTATACAGGTGCCAGGAAATTACCTGTAGATACTTTTAAGGAGAACACAGTTATGTCTAATACTATTCAACAGTACTTATAATAGATTTAGAACTATTGAAATTATTCAAAATTATTTTAATTCAACCAAGAAGTTTGTTTCTAGAGGATAATAAGAGGAACTTAAAAAAGTAATAAAACAATATCCAAATAGCATGAATAAAAAGAAATTTCACTAGGGAATTATTAGAAAATATTAATTTTAAAAAGTTACTCTTTCCAATAATCATTCTTATAATTGTTAACCAATCTTTTGCAAAAGTCCAGTGGTGTTTTGGCATCTTTTTTTTCTCTTTGCAGTGAGCTCCAAGACTCTGTCTTGCAGTTTCTGGTGGTAAAGGAACAAAGCGGCAAGAGGACATCAGTAGGTGCTTGTTAGATGAATACATTTTAATGAAAAAATGCAGGAATTTCCGGACGGATAAAAAGTGACAAAAAAATGATTTAAATGAAAAACACTAGCTTATATACAACTGGGCTAAGCAGAACTACGTGCAAAACAAGAGGTGCAAATCATGACAATCTGAGGTTGGAAGGTGCCTTCGCTGTTACTCTAATTATGATGAGAATTATTACTACTTATTACTCATTAATCCAACTGAGCTGGTCTTAAATGTTAGTATCAAAATAAACATGCTGGCAAAATTAAAAAAACAAAACATTTCAACATCAGTAGGTCAGGCTTAGGATTCATTTTGTAATTAAAAAGTTTTGGAATTAGATTTAAAAAGTAATTTAGTGACCAAAAACAAAAAAGCTGCCAAATGTCTTTAATATTATCTAAATGTGGTAGCAGGTTAGAGATTGGAAAGAGGTCTGTTGGAGGATAAATAATTAGAAACAGCATCCCCTGGCCATTTATAGAACCAAAAGCTGTCCTTGCTTCCTCTATCACATTCAACTAACAACAGTGCTTGCCTTTCTAATCTGTACACAGATGTCAAACCCAGCTGCAACCAGAAGGTCACTGGACAGATGGAAGACAAAAGCCTGACATTAGGATGCTAGAACGTTATACAATCTCCCCAAGTTTCAGAAATGAAATCTTAGGAAATGTCAATGTTTTTCTAAAACAGACAATACATTTCAGTTTTCATCTGTGCTGTATGAAGGGGGCTGGTGTGGAAAAGGAGGAAGTTAGGGAGAGGCTGCAGCTGAGGCAGTCCTTTTGCAGCCAAACAGAGGACAATTCAAAATGATGCACCTAATCTGTTGACATCTCTAAAGTCTTCTACTGACAGAGGATATCAAAATCAAATAAAACTTTTTTTTTTTTTACTTAATAAACTTGTAACAGATTAATAATAGCGTAATCACAGCTGTGCGTTTCCATTTTAAGCTTAAAGATATAGTGGAGGACCTTCTTTTTCCAGGTGGATCATCAACATAAGTGGTCAGCCTATTTGTCAATCATTCTGGAGATATGTTTAGGTGAGGCCGACTTACGTACTCGTCCCCATTTTCAATTACCGGTGGTCAGTCTGACATAGTGGAAAAATTACAAATTTTCTTTTGGAAAGTAAGCTTGTATGAGCGATGCAAACAGCAACTTTAAGCAAAGCGTGCATTAGGAAAAATGGGCTCGTGCATGCTCCTGCATGCTTTTAATAGCAGTTCCCTCTCAGGAGTGGATACAGGGTTGTGCCTGTGGGTGGGTCTTTAAAAAAAAATAGCAAAAATCCTCCACTATACCTTTAATTTAACACTTAAACCATAAAAAAAAAAAAACAATTACATGTTTTATTTAAACAGCAAAAACTGTAGATTGAATGCACTTCAAAATTTCAGCCTTTCTTTTTCATGATCTTAAACATAAAATGTAGCTTTTAGGATGGTGAACATGTCTGACTGTCAGTGGCCTTAAGTTTTATGGAAGAACTAGTCTTTATTTATTTAATCTGAGATTATTCACATTACTACTACTACTGGTAGCTGACAACCAATACACAAAGCTACACAAAATACCTGAACTATCTGATCAAAACAGATAGAAAACCTAAAGTTTAAAAGTACTGGTATATTTTTTAAAACCCCTCGCTTATACACTTTGGAGCATACACTTAGAAAAAGAGTTCTTAGTGACAGAAGACTTAAATTCCCCAATGCCCGCTTTGTAAGATACAGAGTGCTGTTCTGCAACGTTTTCTCTCATTTAGATCTTTCTTCTTATGTCGTATTCCTCTTCTTTTGCTTCTGCTTTCGATCTAAAACTCCAGCAGATAGTGTGTTCTGACTGGGGCATGGAGGGAGTATATAGAGTGTTTTCAGAGCTTTCTCAGAGTAAACAATTTCTCACTGCAGACAGCTGTCGTTCAGAAAGCGGTGGACCAAGAAGGTGGACCAGACAGCTAATCAAGCTGAGGCTCTTTATCAGGCTTTGTAAAGACCCAGGGGTGCAGCAGCTAGAAGCTGTAATTTTCTATAAAAAGTGACCGATTTAAAGAGCTCTGTTATCAACAGCTAATTCTAAATAGATATTCCTAATGCAGCTGTAACACAAAACATTGCCACATCAAATGGGTCAGTTTAAAAGATAAGCAGAAGGGAGAAATAGAAAGGTAATGTCCTTTACTGTATATGGTAAAATCATTTAGGTACAGCTGCTTTCCTTCAAAAGGTGTGATTCCTGTAAGTGTGTTATTTAATATCAAACGTCTACTAAGCATTTGTCAAGTTATGCAGGAAGCTCCAAAAGGACTGAGTCATTGGAAATTCAGGCCCATGGAGTGAAAACAAAAGCCCCTTTTCTTCGATTACTGAACTTTTTACAATCACGAAGAGAGCTGGACGAGTGTTTTCAAGACGATTGTCTGATTATCAATGGACTTCTTCTGACAGAAGTGCTTGTCCTCCTTGAGCCTAACGTTTCTTTTTCTGGCCTCTCCTCCCTTTTCCCTTCTCCTTTCCAGCCACAGAGGCCACCTCCAGAGCTCTGAACTCTGCATCACCATGAGATCAAGGGGAAAAATCAGCCACTATCAATCATTCATGCAAATGAGAGGAGCAACTTTCTCTCAAGCTGCTCGGCCTGTTGAACATCAGACGGCACAATTAAAACGACTGAATGCAAATCATCTTCAGAGAGGGAACTAAGAGAAAAGAGCCTTTCCTCTCAAGAGCTTGTTCACAGCGACATGCCTCGCAGAGCCTCCGGCCCATGAGTTCAGTTTAACAATGAAAATCATGAAACAGGGTGTGGAATTAAGAGACTGCATCCTTCTTTCCAAGGTTCTTACCACAACAATTTGCAACAATATCAAATCCATAAGGATATTTTAACATTATATTTCAATTAGTTTCTGGTGTCATTGAGGATTATGTCAACATTCATATTTGGATGTCCATGCACGTTGCTGCTTTGCATCCTCTAACTGAGGCGCTGCAGGTAAAACATGACTAATTAGGATAAGTGCCTGTTGGGATTTTGGTGTTTTATCTCTGGTAATTGTAAATGTTTGACCTTTCCGCCTTCCCAGCAGTTCGGGAGCAAGGTGGAATGCTTCTTGTAGGACTCTGGCTGTAACAGAGTAATTAAAAATGGCCCCTGTTGGCTTTAACCTCATTATTCCAGCCTTTCAGGAATACCTTCAGAAGTTCCTAAGCTCTCCACAGAGGTTCTGCTGTAAATGCTTCATTTCACGGGGAAGAGTCTGAAAAAATTCTCGAAACCAAGTGACAATTTGTAGCCTAACAGTCCTTCCTATTATGTTCAAGGCTATCTTATACCGCCTTGCTCTCCTTTGAAGCAGTTTGTTTTCTTGCAGACTCACACTATGTGAATGTAAAATTATAACCATGACAATGCATGCAAAAATATGGCCTTGGATTGATATCTTTTTCCTGTGTTTTATTGTTAATATATCACACAAACAACATGAATTTTTCTAGGCCCCATTGTTTTTTACAGTGGGAATTCTTGCTATATTAAACAAAAGCTAACATGTTTTGTTGTTAATTTACTAAGAAACTTTGTTTATCTTCCATATCGCTAGAGCCATGAATTTGGAAAATGGGGTATATTATTTGAGATAAAGCCATGGGTCTGGCTGTACCTCGGGTATATTATCCATGTGCCTGAGGTATAGCCAGACTCAAGGATATCAACAATGTTCTTCCTGATATGTGTGTTGCCAGTTTTATTCGTATTTCTTTATTACATCACACATTTAATTGATTTGTTTCCTTCTGTCCCAGTTTGTCTCCCCTGTATTACTTTGTCTCTGTATGTTCTGATCCTTCTCTGATCAACTGACTGGTTTACAACGTCATATTACTCCTTCTTTCTCTGTTCATGCTAGATGTTCTGTACTCCTCATTCCATGCTGTAAGTCTACTTTCAGTACCAGTAAAATCCAGAAACATACCCTTTGCAAACGTACTTGGAATGTTTCTTGAAAAACAGTNTTTTTTCTTTACAGTTCTGCTTTATTTATGGTTTTAAAATCAAAGTGATAGCTTCAGTCGAGATACAATCAGTTTTCATGAGCTAAATGTTATTTTGAACCAAATTTTTATGAAATAAAAGTACAATTTATTACAGCTGAATTTAACAGGTTTAATAGAATTATACTAAAACTGGTCATTTTTATTTAAAATAAGTCATAAATACGCAATATTTGTGAATTAGGAATGAACATTGACCCCGTATTCTGAAGAATATTTCAGTAATTTTTTTCACATTGTAAGGGATTTTTAATTTTACATTTTTAAGGCAAAACTTTTGCACTAATTTATGTGGAAATATCACTTCATTTCACATAAAGTAAAACAAAATATTTAAGGAAATAATAAAAGTCACTAAAAGATGTAAAGTAGCTTTATAATATAAGTAAAAAAAACAAAAAACAAACTCCATTTTGAAATAAATAAATGTGGAAATAAATTAAAATATAAATATCTTTAAAAATATCAATTTATTTCTACTTCATGGTGACATTTTTTTATTTCATAGACTTTAAATTAGCAATAGCATTTATTTTTTAAAATTGTGTATCAAACAGCTCTCCATAGACTCTAAATATTAGTATTTGTGAATTAGGAATGAACTTTCCCCCCCATATTCTGAAGAATATTTCAGTAATTTTTTTCACATTTTAAGGGATTTTACATTTTCAAGGCAAAACAATTTCTATTAAACTAATTTATGTGGAAATATAACTTCATTTCACATAAAGTAAAATGAAATAAATATTTAAGGAGAAATAAAAGTCACTAAAACATGTAAAGTAGCTTTACAATATCAGTAAAAAACAAAAAACAAACTCCATTTTGAAATAAATGTGCAAATAAAAAAAAATATATATATCTTTAAAAATATCGATTTAGTTCTACTTCTTGGTGACATTTATTTCATAGACTTTAAAGCTACAGTGTGTAATTTTCAGCGACATCTAGCGGTCAGACTGCAGACCGCAGCAACATGAACATCTCCCCCCCCACCGTTTCTCCCCCCCAACAGTACGGCGAGCGTTACGGGACAAAATGTCTTCCACAACGTCCGCATCACCTACCTTCTTAAGTGATGAGGTTTGTTTACATAGATAATTTTACAGATAGTATTCTCAGGCATAATACTGCCATCTATTGTTCAGTACCGTCTCAGTTCATCTCTCCCAACTTGCCGTAGTTACTTTCGAGCGTAATGGGCGATCTCGCAATCGCTAGTTTGTTGGCTCTGCGCTGCCGTAGCGCAAAGATGTCTG
>NW_015150810.1:0-1462 GCF_000732505.1 Cyprinodon variegatus
GTAAAGTGCTTTGGGGTACAGTACAGATCATTTACTATCACTCACTCTGTTCTTGATCTATTTACCATCAGTTTTTAAGTATAATTAATAACTGTATCTAGACCTCACGCTTCCTGGTCCTCAGGTTGGTTTATAGAGTGCATTTAGCTAAAACCAGCTCTCAGAAGGAGGTTCTCTACCCCACTGTTGCCCTGACTAGCTCTGTTGCCATCCAAACGTAATGTGAATTTTAAAGCGTTGGGGGAAAAAAAAATGAAATGGGAATAAGACGTATTTGCCATCCCTTAGAGTGATCTAACTAGACAATACAAAACGTGATTTTGTCATAGGTGTTTGTTAGGTTTTGCCATAATAAAAAGGAAGTAGAGGTAGACTATTATTGCAGACCACAGATCAGTGACGGACCAGTTTCAATGAATGTGCTGCAGCCAGGAAAGTTGTGCTGACTTTATCAGGTCGGCTAGTATTAGTGATGTTTCACATTATGCTGCAATGTCAAGAGAGAATTGTATTTCTGATATCCCATCTGCAGTGGAAACTGCTTATTAGTCATGTGATGTCATTATTTGCTAAATCAAAAATTATTCGACAAACGTGCTTCTGTCTCTTCTTATGCACATAAAATCGCCTTGTATAGATGAATTAGGACTGGCACTTTAATGTGTTAAATTTAAATAATTAATTAGAAACATTGCTAATGCATTAAAATAATGAATGAATGAAATTAATAGCATTTCCTGTATACATACTGGAGTCCCCAGCTTGAACCTTTGTACTCGCTGTTTCCTCTTCGCTCTTAAATCTGATGCCAAAGTAGCATCACAGGCGCTAACTGAGGGTGTTCAAGCTTAAAATCCATGACCCAATCCTAATACCTCAAATTGTTATGGACATATAAGTTACGGTCGAAGCGGTCACCATAATAGGTATTATTTAAAAACTTAATGAGAAATGGTAGCTTCAACGGCAAATGTTTTAATTGAACTAAATGCTCCATACTGAATACCAATTTTTAAGCTCCTACAGGCAGTATAACAAAAAAAAAATAAAAATCCTACCCTACTAATTGAAGTAACTTGCACTTTTTCAAACCTCCATTTTTGTCCCCTGCACAATTTACTGTCCAAAACCAATGTTATGCTACAGTAGAGTCCTGCAACGGGTCGGGTACCCGCGGGTCCCCGACGGGTCACCCGCTAAAATGCTCTTTTGCGGGTGAAAAATACATAAATAAAAATAAACGAGTCGGGGGTCGGGCGGATATTTTTTTAGTGCGGGTTGGTAGTTGGTGATTTTTTTTTTTATGCGTGTGTGTTGTTATGGACATCAGAAATGTTATATTAATCAGGCACTGCCGGCAGTGTGGTCTTCCCTCCAAAAAGGCCACAGTCAGTGCATACACGTCTGCTGCAGTGTTAATGGCGCTGTTCTGCAGCGCAGCGTACTATAGCCTATTACTTGA
>NW_015150810.1:2657-4159 GCF_000732505.1 Cyprinodon variegatus
CCGGCAGTGTGGGCTTCCCTCCAAAAAGGCCACAGTCAGTGCATACACGTCTGCTGCAGCGTTAATGGCGCTGTTCTGCAGCGCAGCGTACTATAGCCTATTACTTGATGTATTAACGGGTCGGGTTGCGGGTTAAATATGAACGGGTCGGGTCGGGTTCGGTTTTGAATTGAAGACATCTGCGGGTGACGGGTCGGGTTCGTTAGTCATCCTAACGGGTTCGGGCGGGTGCGGGTTGGTAAAACTCGACCCGTGCAGGAACTTTTTTTTCCAACCTTAAAACACACAGTGACTTACTGTATAAAGAAGGCTGCCAATGTTACACTGATTTTGCGAACTCAGATTGCTCTCCATCTCGTATGAAGACAGCTTTGCAATGGGGCGAGGCAATAAATTAAGGTAATAATTTAAACTATTGAAAATATCAATATATTTTTGTCAAAAGTGATATAATAACCATATTGAGTATATATTCCAGTGATTTGCTTTAGGTTATGATTTTAGGTCTACATATGCCATTATGTTATTCTAAAGCCATTTGTAATGTTTATATAGAGCTATTTGTTAGAAATATACCTGTGACATTTGGTACAAAGCTTTGTTTAGAGGTGTCTTTTTGTATATATTTTATGAAAAGCAAATTACTAATAATAAACATATTAAGATAAATACTGGTTATCAACAATCAGGTTAAAACTATTGATTATATAAATTTTAATCCAGTCCTACTTTGCACATGCCAACAAGTTTGCATGTCTATATATTTTATATTAATAATATTAATAATAATGTCCTTATTACTGTATGTGTTATTCAAAGAATTAACTAATACATTACTTACTTGATAAAGTGCCCAATAATCAGTTTAATAAGTGCAAAGCTGCAGATGATGCTTCTGTTTGCAAGTTCTGAGTGATAAATTGCCGGGTAGCTAGCCAGCCAGACAGCAGATACTCTCTGGTCTGAAAGGGGCTCTACAATAATGTGAAACAGATGGTAGAATGATGTTTATACACACACAAAATCCTTTATGGCAGACATAGTACACACAGCACTGATCTATCTTATAGCTTTCTAATTAGACTGCATCGGTCCATCAACCTAAACCAATAAAAAAGGTGATGTTATAGATAGTTACTTTTCAGAAATTAGATTTAATGAACTTATTTTATTTATAACCATATCGATCTAATGATTTAACTTCATGAATAAAAAAAATAATAAAAAGGAAGTCATCTGGGTGAAATAAATCAAACTGCTTAAAAGCTTTGAGAATTGGATCTGCTCAAGGCTTTTTAATGCTACGTTCAGACCGGACGCAGCAAAAGCAGCAAAATCGCGTCTGCTGCTTCCTTTTTGCTGCTTGTACCAGTTAGTTCTGACGCGCGGCTGAAGCAGCTTTGCTGCTCTGCCTGCGCGGTGCATAAGTGGGTCTGACGCGCGTTGGGCGGAGCTTCACTATCCTTTCTCTGCCTTGCTGAGGAACTTGCTGTGATCAGTGG
>NW_015150810.1:5724-31085 GCF_000732505.1 Cyprinodon variegatus
CATTGACTTTGCATGTAAACTCGCTGCTTCTGTCGCGCCAGCTGCGCCCAGTGTGAACGCAGCATAATGCCTGACTTAGACCCAAATAACTGGTTATGCAAAATGCTTGCATAACTGGAAATGCATAACCAGCATAGATAAAACACTGATGATGACCTCAATATTAATAGCAATTGGTTATTTGTTGGGGCTGCATAGTGGAGCAGTGGGTAGCACCGCCGCCTTGCAGCAAGTAGGTTCCGGGTTTGTTTCCTGGGGTCTTTCTACAGTTTGCATGTTCTCCCTGAGCATGTGTGGGTTCTAGCCGGCTTCCTCACACAGTCCAAAAGCTTTATTTGCTTCTCGAAAATTGCGTGAATAGTTGTTTGTCTCTGTGTTGTCCTGTGATGGACTGGCGACCTGTCCAGGGTGTACCCGGCCTCTCGCCTGTAGACAGCTGGAGATAGGCACCAACACCCCTCGCAATCCCGCTCGGGATAAGAGTGACAAAATATTTAGCATAAAGCAATAATATTTTAAGGGCTTTCCTTAAAACAAACAAACAGACAGACATATTTTATTTTTAAAGGACCGTACTTACTGATGCATGAGAACATGGACTAATTATCTAATTATCTAGACTAATTATTATAGAAGACACACACAAGGCAAAGATCTCTGTTGCAAGCGACAAACTATATGTATTTTTTAATTCTGTGTCCAAATGCATGTTTACAAGTAGACCAACAATTTCTGTTATTGCTTTAATTGCTCAGATTATAACCCCCATAACTGTTAATTAATAATTAATAATAAATTATTTTACAACAGTCTATAAGCTTGCAGCCTTACTGGTAGCTAAAGTCAGGTTTTCTTCCTTAACTTAGGCTTTTTTAGTCAGAGTTTCATCATTGTACAATAAACAATTAAATAATCATTCACAAAAAAAATTATAGATCATCCTACACACTTATTGGCACAGTTTTTGATAAAGATGTTTCATTCCATGCATTTTCTTCTGCTTATCCGGGGCCGGGTCACGGAGGCAACAGTCTTCCCGATCCACACACACTCCCTCCAGCTGCTCTGGGTGGACCCTGTGACAACACCAGGTCAGCTCACAGACATAGTCCCTCCAGCTTGTCCTGGGCCTTCCACAAGGCCTCCTCCCAATGGGACATGCCTGGAAGACCTCCCGAGAGAGGCGATCCAGGAGGCATCCAAAACAGATACCCAAGCCACCTCAGCTGGCTCCTTTTGATGTGGAGGAGCCACGACTTTACTCCTAGCTCCTCCCGGGTAACTGAGCTCCTCACCCGATCTCGAAGGGTGCACCCAGCCACCCTGCAAGGAAACTAATTTCGGCCGCTTGTATTTGCGATCTTGTCCTTTCGGTCATTACCCAGATCTCATGCCCATAGGTGAGGGTGGGAATGTAGATCGATTGGTAAATCGAGAGCTTTGCCCTCCGACTCAGCTCCCTCTTCACCATGACAGTCCAATACAGCGACAGAATCACTGCCGACGTAGCACCAATCTGTCTATCAATCTCACGCTTCATCTTTCCATCACTCGTGAACAAGACCCAAGATACTTGAACTCCTCCACTTGAGACAAGGACTCTCCATGAACCTGAAGAGGGGAGTCTACCTTTCTCAGGTGGAGAACCATGGCCTCAGATTTGGAGGTGCTGAACCTCATCCCAGCTGCTTCACACTCGGCTGCAAACTGCCCCAGTGCATGTCGGAGGTGCTGGTTTGATGAGGCCAACAGTAAAACATCATCTGCAAACAGCAGAAATTATATCCTGAGGTTCCAAAACCGGACACCCTCGGTCCCTTGCTGCGCCTAGAAATTCAGTCCATAAATGTAATGAACAGAACTGGTGACAAAGGGCAGCCCTGGCAGGGAACAACATTCACCGGGAACTGGTCTGATTGGCGATCCAAGCTCCTGCTGCAGTCATACAGAGAGCGGACAGTCCTTAACAGAAGCCCCCGGACCCCATACCCCTAGAGCACCCCCACAAGGCACCACTAGGAGCATGGTCCAAAGCCTTCTCCAGATCCACAAAAAACATGTTGACTGGTTGGGCTAACTCCCACAAAACCTAGAGCACCTGATGAAGGGTATAGAGCCGGTCCAATGTGTTGCAACCAGGATGAAAACCACATTGTTGGATCTGAGGTTCGACTATCAGCCAGATCCTCCTCTCCTTGCACCCTGGAGTAGACCTTACAAGGGGCTGAGGAGGGTGATTCCTCTGTGATGGGAGCACACCAATAGAGCCCCGGCCTGACAATCCAGGGGTACTATCCCTGACTGCCATGCGAGGAGAAGGCAGAGGCTGGGGACTCAAAGGCGGACTCGCCCATCAGCCAGGCTGAAGTCACTGAGGTAGTTAGAAAGCATCTAGGTGGCAGTGCCCCGGGGGTGGATGAGATTCGTCCTGAGTACCTTAAGTCTCTGGATGTTGTAGGACTGTCTTGGCTGACACTCTGCAGTATAAAGATGTTTCCTTAAAACAATTTAATCTATAATCTGAATTGCATATTGTACATTGTGCATAAATATGACCTTGAAAAGGTGTCCGTTAATCGTAGATACTCTTCAAAATAGAAAGAGACGACAAAGTGAGTTAATTGAAGCAGTGTGTGCAGATATTTATCAGTCAAGTATCAGCTAAAAGAAAGAAAGCTCCTTGCCTTAACTTGAAAGTGTTTATTGTGAGAGAAATAATCATTTCAAACCACCAAAGGCTGGAGTTAATGTAATTTAAGACGGAGAAGATAACTATCATCATGAATAAACTGGCATAGTAAAATATCAGTTAAAGATTTCATCACTTTCTTTTAGCTTTCTTTTGGTCAGCAACTGCCTAAAAAGAAACAACTGTAATTAAATTCTCCAACAGCTCATTACAATTAAAATGCTTGCAAAACCTGCAAAGTTACTTATTTCAGGTGCAAACATGGCCATTTGATCTGGCTTTTATAGGCCAACTAATCCACCTCCAGAAGGTTTTGCCAACAGCCTATATTACTCAGCTAAATGATTTAGGCAATATGGTTACAATTTAAAATACTTAAAAGCTCCATATTTAAATATAATTAAATCAAGACGTTTTGGGTAACTACTTTTTTTCTGGGGCCAGTGAGAGATAAAACTGTTGTGCAAAAGTAGCTCTGGATGTAAATTTTGGCTAGCTGTGCTTTTTAAAAGAAGATTCCGATTTGGAAAAATGCCTTGAGAATCCATCGGTCTTCACTCCCTGTACACGTCCCAGTTCATCTGACCACACACACACACACACACACACACACAAAAACATGCATCAGCATGAGTCTGTCTGGAGGCGGCACAGAGAGAGTTGTGGGTTTGGGAGTGTGGGGGGGGGCTTAGAGGGAGGAGACATGAAAAGTTGCAACTCCAATGTTACATGTGCCACATGCTAAGGAAAGGAATGTCTTTGTGAAGAGAGTTAAAAATCCTAAGAAGAGTGAAAGGAGGAGGAAGAGGAGGAGTGAAGATACGCAGTGGGAGGGCACTTATCCAAGACTGCAGCGTGGCTCTGTGTAGAAATGAAAGAACCTCTCTCACACTTTTTTTGCTGTCTCTCTCTGTGCATGGCTTTGACCCACTGCAGCAAGGGAGCACATCCAGAGCAAACACAGGGAAAGTCTCAAGTTGGCCTGCTTGGTCTGGATGTAAATATTTTTCCTGAAGTCGTGGATGAAGGTGAAACTCTACCTTTAAAGGTTCCCTGAAGCTGTGTACCATTTTTGAGGATTCTGATTTACTCTGTGGTTTCAGTGTATAAAAACTGACTCTCAATTTAAGTTTTTGCATTACTTTCTTTCTCTTGGGAATTTTTCTTGTGATCTGCAGGTGCTTTTACTGTCTGGACAGAACCAAAAAGACTTCAGGATAATAATAATCCACTGGATGGAAGTCAAAGTAAGAATATGATATTTGCGATGCATAGGGAAAATTGTATGCGAGTGTTTTATAACTTGATGATGTAACCCATCATTTGAGCTCTGAATGTCTCTCTCTCTCTCAACTTTGCAGACAGGTGTGATGCTGGGCTAGTGTGTGATACCCTCTCATGCTTCTAGAGATCAGCAGTGTTTTGTAAGTTTGCACTCCTTATGAATTACTATAAAATTAGTTTTACATTTATGAATACTGACCTTTTGTATGTTTTTTAAAATTTAAATGTTGAAACATGTGCAGAGTGTTAATTCAACCCTTCAGGTTAATTTCTTAACTGTTAATGTCTTTTTGTGTGGCCAAAGACTGCTAGAATAAATGGTAACAATATATATATATATATATATATATATATATATATATATATATATATATATATATATATATATATATATATATATATATTAGACAAAATAAGCTAGAGCTTCCAGAGGGGGAAGCAGTGCTTTACTCACACTGTTTACAGTGGGGGTGGGGGCCTTATAGCTTCGACTGAGGATATTGCCAGAAGGTGGAAGGAATACTTTGTTTCTCCTCAACATGCCATGCCTTTCCTGGCAGATGGAGACAATGGATGTTTGCAATTGGACATGTTCATCACCCAGGCTGGTGACTCAGAAAGCTCTCCAGTGGCAAGGCCTCGGGGGTGGATGACATTCGCCTTGTGTATCTCAGGTCTCAGGATATTTTTGGGCTGTTGTGGTTAAAAAGCCTCTACAATGCTCCAAGCCAATGGGGACAATGCTCCTGGACTAGCAGATTGGGGGGCTGATCACCATACCCAAGGAGGAAGACCGCCCAAGAGGAGATTCCAGCTGATTATTTTCACGATGAGCCGCATGATTTTTGTCCTGGTCATTGAAGACTAGACTAGCTCTGTACCCCATCCAGGATGTTCAAGGGTTCTCGGGATTTCCCTAACCCGTCCACATGTACTTCCTGGACCTGCAGAAGGCACCCAACTCTATTCCTCATGGTACACTGTACGAGGCGCTCCAGGAGTATGGAGTCTGGGATGTTTACCAGGTGTAAGCCTGTGTCTGTACAAATGGAGTAGAAGTCAGATTTATATTGTTTGGGTGTTGGACCTTTTCCAGATGTATATTGAGCTGCAGCAAGGCTGCTCTCTGTCACTGGTCTTGTTCATAACTTTCATCTAGGTTCTGGTTTGGGGACCAGCAGATTAAGTCAATACGGTTCTGCTGACTCGCTCCAGCCAAGACGCAGCATGCCCGGGGGTGGTTTGCATTTGAGTGTGAAGCAGCAGGATGAAAATCAGCTCTCCGAAGTCTAAATCCATGGTTCTGGACCGGAAAAGGGTGGCTTTCCCCTCTTCAAAGTTGAAGGGGAGTCCTGCCTCAAGTAGGAGTTCAAGTATCTTCAGATTGTGTTTATTAGTGGGGAAAGAACTGTGTGGCTGCTACTGTATTGCAAGCACTGTGCCAATCTGATATACTGTAATGAAGTGAGAGCAGAGACTAAAGGTGTTGATTTACTGGTTGTTCAACATATCTGTCCTTACTCATGATCATGAATTCTGGGTAATAAATAAAGGATTCGAGATATGAACGACTAAAATGAGCTGCCTCTGCTGGATGGCTGAGCTCTCATTTAGAAAAGGGATAGGGTGAGGAATGTGGCCCTCTGTAGGAGGCTTGAAGTAGAGCCACTTAACTTCCCATCCTCCAATGAAGAGAAGTCAATCACAGTGGCTTGGTTATCTTTTTCGGATGTCCCCTGGATGAGTCCTTCGTCAGGTGTTCCTGGTGGGATGTGCCTGGAGCGCCACCAGAGGGAGGCTGCACATAGAGCCTCTGGGGGTTCTCCCAGAGGAGCCGGAGGATTTGTCTAGAGAGGGAAATATGGGTGTCTCTACTTAGACTGGTATCCCATTCCTAGATGATGTGGAAAATGACAAGCTTAACTAAAAGTTAAACTCAAAATAAAAATGAAAAATGCTGTTTTAAATTGGAACTTAGTACAGAAAACAAAAAACACAGCAGTAATCCAAATCAGGTCAGGCCTTTATGAAATGCTAATTGCGCCCGAAAACCTAAAGGTCTATTACCAGTAACAAATACCATCAAACGTTTGTTGTAGCTGGTAAAGTGTATTCTATGTCACTATGAAGTCATTTTGGCCATGCTAGAAAATTTGGAATTTCTCTTATGGATAAATTGTCTGATTCAAGTCATGGTACATCATCCCATAAAGACTTAAGTCTGTGCTTTGACTACTCCACTCAATGGGGTTACTTTATTTTGAATCTTAAGAGGCATATGGAGAGAATAATTTGCTGTTGTGCTTTGGGTCAATGTCCTGCATAATATTTGTGCTGGAAGTTAAGGAACAATTATCTTACACTATTTTCTGGAGCAGACTATAATTAATGGTTACAATGGTAACAGTAGACCATCTGGATTCTATTTGCCTTACAACTTGTCAATATATTATATTTATATATGTTTTTGACTACTTTACTTAGTTAGTTTTACCATAACAGAATGTACACCTTCTGAAAATCTCCATTTTCCTCAGAATATTTCCCCATATATTTCTTGGGGATGATCATATGGCCAATGTAACGCTGATTTTTGTGATGACTTTTTTTCAGCAATTATTGACTAATGACACAAACTTAATTGACACAAATAAGGCCTACACCCATTTAGATGTTACCCTGGGTCTTTGGTGACTTCCTATATGAGTAGTAAATGTGCTCTTGCAGCAGTTATGGTTGCCTTGGCACTCCAGTTAAGGTTTTCCACCACTTCACATTTTCCTCATAATTGCTCAAACTGTCTTTCATGGCACTATGAAAGCTTCAAAATTGCTTCATAACCCTTTCTAAATATATGAATATCTATCATCTCTTAATTCTGATATCTTGAATTTCTTTAATCCGAGTATGATTTATTTATGAGACCATTTGTGTTTATTTGATTTGTAGATTTTATAGGTCAGGCCATACCCTTACCTAGTTGTGGTCAATAATTTAATGTAAAGTTTTTGTAAAAAACTCACTGGAGGAAATCTGTAAGAGGATAAAATACTTAAAGCTCTGGTATAGATTTGCTATTTTGTTGAACAATTTGCGATCAATTTCTTTGGCTACGATATATTTCTGTATGTGAAATATGTATATATTGGAAATGTAATAACTCTGCATATGCTTAGAATTCCTCAATATCAAATTAAGTCTCAGATATTGCAACGGATAAGGAAAAATCTTGTATTTTGTGTTCAATTATGGTTACTTTAAGTTAACTAATAGCCAATTTTGTTTGTGGGTTTACTTGACCAAAAAACTAGAGCAACGTAACTTTCATAATCCGTATTAGATTTCAAGGCTCTCTTTGGAAAAGATATTAGAAAAAATATGGTCTAACACTGCATTTCTTATCTTTGTCCCATAGAGCCTGCTGGAGACTGGTGATTTTTCACAGAAAGGCTGCATTGGTTGTTTTTCTTTTATTCTGGGAAGAGAACAGCCTATCCTGAACAGAGGAACAGCATGACCCGGCATCATAGTGATCTTGTCCATCAGAAGTTCTTGCAGCATGCAATATTCCCTAAACTACTTCCCTTCATTCTGTTGTTGCTCCCTCAGGCCTGGAAGGGTCACTGTCACCCCCAGTGCTTGGATTACAAACCTCCATTTGAGCCTCAGCAACAACTGGTCTTTTGCAAAGATTATACCAAATTTGGATGCTGTGATCTGCAGAAGGATGAGGAGATATCAAGAAAGTTCCATTCAATTATGAAAAACTTTGACAGTTTGGGTTCCAAAACATGTGGTGAATACATACGCAGCATCCTTTGCCAGGTAAAAGAAAACCTTTATGTATCTTGCAGTTATTTTTGCATTGTCTTTTATGAATGATATGTAATACTTTTAGATATCTGCGGTTCTTGTGTTCCCTTAATTTGTGACTTCTGCTTATAGAAATTCCAGAAATGTTGAACATCTCCTTTGAAGTCTGGTGGATGTCTTAAGGCATGCACAGCTTAACATTTTTTTTTCAAATTTATAACATCTGTCTCTTGATCTACACATTTGAATTTTGGGGGCTTACATAATTATACTTACAAGGCTTAAAAATTCTGGTTTGCAAAATGTATTATCTTAAGTAACCATTATGTGTTAAAGAGCAATTTCTCACTGTGTTGATATCGAAATGATATTTTCATAATTTTCTTGTAGCTTTAACTCAGAAATAATCTTTTCTACAAACTGAATTCTTGCAGTATTTGTGTATTCACAAACACTGAGTCCTCAGTCTGAATACTTGAAATCTGTAATGACACTGTGTCCAC
This sequence comes from Cyprinodon variegatus, assembly GCF_000732505.1. Lineage (NCBI taxonomy): Eukaryota > Metazoa > Chordata > Actinopteri > Cyprinodontiformes > Cyprinodontidae > Cyprinodon > Cyprinodon variegatus. The sequence continues at coordinate 14,014 of NW_015150810.1, forward strand.
AATCACCATAAAAAATTATATCTGTATGTTTGGAAGGAGCTAATAGGGAGCAATATGCTTGTTAATGTCAATTATTTTGCATAGGGACCTCCTGACGTCACAAGCCACTTCAACACAGTTGTCCAAAAATCCTTTAAGGGACAGATTTTAGAAGCACAGCCCGCCTCACAGAGTTTAAAACAAAAATACATGATTTATGTAATGTATTGTGTGTGACAAATGTTAACGTCCTCTGTTGAATATGTTTTGGCTTAATGGAGAACTTCATACATTGACTACATTTGTGTAACTTCTGTTTTTTGTAGTTCTTTTCCGGAAGGCTGTAGTCCAAATTTGACCAGCATCATTCATGTTGATGTCAGCAGAGTAATGACGTCCGTAAGGCTGAAGGCTGTCTGGACTCAGTACAGCAGGCCAGATAAGGTTCTGGTTGTTGATCCAGTGAAAGGTGAAGGGATAGGAAGGAACAGGAGCTTGTACCATTCAACCTTTAACCATTTAAGACCAGCCCAAAATGGGTTCAGTTAAGATTGGATAGCTGTGATGAAAGCAACCATTGCTGAAAGCCAAACCAAAATAGACATGGCAGCGCAGGAGGACACATATGTAGCTGCTACTTACATTTGTTTTGTCACAATCCACAATTTTAAAAAAAGGAACAAGACTGCAAAAGAAATATGGGAGCTATAGATATTATATCTAAATTGCTCTTCATGAAGGATGCTTTCATTCCCGTGTTTTTTATTTTCTCACCCTTTCTGCCATGCTCCTTTTTGGAGCATCATTTCATCTTCCAAAAACTGTGAATTATGAATGTGGACAGCTGGTCTCTCAATATAGCCTCATCATGTGTCCTGCATCATGTTGTATACTGGGGAAAAACAAGGGGCGATTAGCCTCTCTCAAGCATCCCCTGACCAGGAATTGAAAGGTCGGGAGAAAATCAAACATTCTGAAGTTCAGTCGGTCCTTGTGAGGTTTTCCTGAGCAAATCCTGCTGTTAAAGCTGAGCTATGAGCGTCTATGAGACCATTTACCTGAACCTCGCGCACCGTGTATGTTCAAACAAGGGAATACTTCTTCTCCCAGATTGACAAGTCCTACTAGTGCCATCTCTTGGCCTTGAGGCGAACATGTTATTTTGGACGTACAGTGTGAGCAGTTAGATTACATCAGAGCATAGAGCCGTAAAGTGTAAGAACATACATTGTGACCTACGAACTTTCGTCACACAGTTTGAGGTGTAGCTGTTGTACGAAATTTAAAATATCATGCAGTATATGCCCACTACATTAAGGCTGTCGGAAAATTCATCAGTTAGCCTGATTCAAAAAATCTCTCTCTATCTGAAATCTGGCTCCCCCTGTATGGCTTTCAGACAGGATCTACTCAACTCCTCCTGGATATTATGTAAACCTGATGCCCTGCTCCCTCTGCACCCCTTCCCTGAATATATCTGTGCAACTGTTCAATCTGCGTCCGGTTTATGAACATTACATAATACTTTCAAAGACAATGGTTCCAACAACAGTGCTTTATGGACTTATACTGTGATCACAAGCTCACAGATATAAATATATGAACCCCCATACCGTCTTCACTGTTCCACCCGCAAGATGTTGTTTTTTGTTTGGGTTACTTCGTGTGCTGAGGTTTTCTGCAAAAATCAGACTGAATGCTGTGAATGATATAATGAAATATAATTTTTTCCCTCCTCCTAGCCATTGTGATCTTTTTCTCTTTTTTTAACTGTAAGAGTTTCACGGAAGCATGGCCTCAGACACTACGTCCCCCTACTGTATGTCTCTGTTTTTGTTTTCTTGGAAGGGCTCTACCAAAACTGAATTTCCCTTTTGACATTTCCAAATTATTTTTGAATTGGTTTTGAATTGAATTGGAGGATGAAAAAAGTTTTTTTTTGTGGGAAAAGATAAATACTTATGGCCATCATATAAAGTCCTTTTCTAAAAAGCTCACACACAGTGCTAAATGGGAGTGACTTTTTGCAACATGAAAACAGCACAGTTGCATCACAGAGGTATCACAGTCAGTGTGAGACCTGTGTAAGCCCTCTGGGTACTTACTCTGGATTTCTCCCACAGTCCAAAAACAAAACTGTGAATTGGCGTCTCCAAATTGTCTTTAGGTGTGAATGTGGGAGGGTGTGTATGGTTATGTCTCTGTGTTGCCCTGCAAAGGAATAGGGACCTGTCCAGGATTTACCCCGCATTTTGTCCATGGACTGCTGGAGATAGGCACTGGCCCCACAGGGACCCTTACAGATAAAGTAAGAGAAGATGGATGGATGGATGTTTTTTGTATCTTTGGCCTTGTAAGTGACGTAGTATGTCACTTTAGAAAAAATAAATAAAACTGTTTAAACAATGTGCAACACCTACTGCACTTATAGTACTTGCATGCTTATTACAGTTATGACTCACACAGTCACAGCCCAGAAATGTACCTCTAAATTTAGAGGTTATTATGACAATCTTATTGCTGCCATAGACTTTGTTTGGAAAATTGTTTCATCTACTGAGAATTTCTATTTCAGTATGTTTTACTTTCCCTAATCTGAAAAAAAATCCAAGCACTAAAGCCCAACCTCTCTATCTCTGAATGAACCTTAAAGTCTGTTCCACTCCCTGATTATATAATTGCGTGCTTACTTTGCAGCCCAAAGAATAAATACAGCAGCTTGTGTGGAAACTGAGTGATAGGTGCAGCACTAATTTGGTATAGTCCTTATAGTTAAACTTACGGTAATAGACTAATAGATTTCCCTTAAATATTAAAAGTAGAAAAAAACAAAATCATTCAAAGCTTTGTTTTCTATTGGCACCCATAAAGCCATTCTAAATACACATCTTTCCTGAAGTATAATACATCATACTCTATGTAAGGGCAGTGACAAATCACTAAATCCTAAAGTATAGGTTCTCTCATTGGTAATTATAGCCCACAACAGTTTTTTTTTCTCCATGCAGTGCAGGTTTGGTTATGTGTGTAGTAAGTTGTGCAAAGTGTCTTCAACTTCACTTGAAATCTACTCTTAGGTCTTACTCTTTGCTGAGATCTGAGCAACGTAACTATATGAGGTTAAGAAGTTCTTTAATTTAAGAATAGGGTTACCAAACTCCCTTTGGAAATCGGTTAATTAGAAGAGTTCTGTGTGACTAGCGAAAAAAAAAAAATCTTTCTTTAAATTTGATCTAACCTTCAAGACATTGTTTTTCAGGCTTTGTTTGGATATTTTTAAAAATGTATTTGAAATCATCATTATCTTTGACAATTTGAGATAAAAAGAAAGCCATAAAGGTGGTCAAGGTACCTAACTGACCTGAGACTTTTGGATAAGCCTATCATACAGAGGTTCCCTGTTTAAGACAGGAGAAAAATGGCACTGATCCATCCCAGAATAAGAAAGGAAGAGATTGAGAAAAATGTTGGATCTCGTTAAGAAAATAGAAGGGAGTCAGGGAAAGGTCACTGAGTTTGCCTGACCAAACAATAACATTCAGCTAGTTCTTCACTCAGCGACCTGGAAGATGGAAGTCCAGCTTGGATAACTCAGGTTGCATGAACCTCTCCATGAGGAGAAAGCATGAAGCGACAGTGGAGAGGAATATCTCCCCTTTCGGAAGAGACCTCTTGCAGAACCAGGCTCAACATGGCGGTCTTCGCCGGACCAATTAAGATAAGACAGGGAAGGCAGTAAGAGTCCGGAGGAATGACACTCTGATGAAGCTTTAGCTACGAAGGTGGAGGAGGGGCTGGAGGTGGGTTGAATAGGGGTCCTCTGAATCAAAGTCAGACATACAGTAGCACAACCACTGCCCGCGCTTTGGGTAACAGAGTTAGTTGCAGATTGGAAACCTTTTAAAATGAACTCTGGATGCTGATTGGGCTTTCCTGGAGGCGTGGTTCTAAAGGTTTCTGAAGTCATACATGTAAACAACCTAATCAATTGCTGTCAAAAATTAGTAGTTGCTTTTTTCAGAGATTCACTAGTCCAAATTGTGTGGCCAGTTTCCACACGCTTTTATGAAGATTCAGAATGCTGGTAACTATCTTTGCAGATTTGGATCTGCCATTTAAAAACGTATATATAACAGCCTTACACTTCATGAAAGGAGTTGTGGTAAAACAGGTATTTACTTTTTTGAAAGATAAAATTAATACAGAAGTGCACACAGTATACCTAGCAATAGCAAAATGTATATATATATATATATATATAAATAAAATAAATATCAGTGTGTAGAATCTTGATAATCTCTATTTGTTCTGGTTTAATTTGTGGGGCACAGAGACAGTAGTGAAAAACAAATACGCACAGATCAGGACCTGCTACCCTATGTGTTGTAGGAGCATTGGAGATTAAAATGTTAGATGTAACCAGTGTGACCTAGGCTTTGCAATGTTTTATCACATATGGTGTGAAGAAACACAAAAGAAGTAACATGTCTAGAGTTGCCCTTATCTTTCCTAACAAAGATAAAAATCCTGCCTCTTTTGCTAAAACATCTTTGTTTGTAGTCTGTCTGACAGCATGGCATGAAAGCCTGTCAGATGGACATTCTTGACATTTTCTCCTAAATGCTCTATCTTGAGGACCTCATTTGCTCAAACCAAAAAGCCCTTTCAGGGAACTAACAGGTTTTTCAGTGTGGTTTTCAGGTTCGTTTCTAGCCCAGAATGTTGAAGGTTTATAATTGTATTTCTAAGGGCAGATTCAGGTGACTGTATGATCCTAGTTCTCCTTGGTGTGCCATTTGCTTTGGGAATTTAAGGAAAAGTCTGAAATCAGTCTCCTCAGCAACACTCTGAAATACTCTGGGCATATCTAAGATTTGCAGGCCAGAAAAGATACTTAGTCCCTCTAAAATTAGAAGGCCACTTAGGTCACTGATGTTATAGCTTCTGGCATCACCTACAGCAGAAAGCATGTAAATTTCATCTGAAACACCCCATGGTATTTAGTTTGTGCCATTACATGTGTAGAAAACATCATGAGATGGTTAACGGGTGCAACATTGAAAATAAAAAAGACCAACCTTGTCATTTAGAGTTAAGTTGAAAATTACACATTTTCAAATGCACAAATGAACCTGACCCACACTGCCTCTTTGAGTTACTACTCTTGAAGAGTCTTCAGGTTAGCTGTTGCTGGATTTGCCAAGGGTACATTAGACGTGCTATGATCTATTTAAAATACCAAAGTATGGCACACATTGCTGCTACAATTTTAAAATCCTTTTAAGTCACTTTTAAGATTCACTGTTTTTGCTTTTTTGTTTTTGTTTGTTTTAGTGAGATGAATGATCATCATTTTCTTTTTCTATAATCTTTTTGCAGCTGTAAACACCAGAATAGCCCCATTGTAGGACAATAAACAGATTTTCTATTCTATTCTATTCTAATCATTTTATTTTGATTGTGTTTTTACTCCCATGTTCTGTTTTCTTAATGATGTATATTTAATATAGTTTTAGACTTTTAATTTTTTTATTTCTTTTTTTTACATAGTATTGACTGTTTGTCATTTTAAAAGTGCTTTGCAAATTAAGCGGTTTGGCTTGACTAATTAGATACTCAGGAATTATCAAAACATTAATTGTTTAAGCTCCCTACCTAGTACTCTACTTTGCTTACTTCTGGCTTACCAGTAAATCTAGACTTGTTGTTTATTTTCCATTTTTGGGGCTCTGCCCTCTGTGACACTCTAACACTCATTGAAACTACCCATGTTGACCACATGATGGTTTTGGTCTCGTGCCTCCTTCTGCATCTGCTTACCATTCTGGGTGTGGACAGTGTGGTTGTGACTTAATAACTGAGTGGACCTGTCTAGCATCCATTTATACTGTAGCTCTATATAACCTTGACCGGACCAGTTAAGAGTAAGGCACAGACAAGCTTTGAAAGTGTTTTTTTTTTTACAAAAAACACTAATTGGATTTCGGTATTCATGGAGTTTATCAACTCACTTCTACAAAAAAGAAATACAGGATGAAAAGTTAGTTCAATTCAGCTCAGTTTCCTTCTAATAAATGTTTAAAGCTTACATTCCTACAAACAATCAACAGCTTATTTCCCTTCTTAGGAATGTTCTCCATATGCTGCCCACCTATATGATGCTGAGGATGCCAACACACCAATGAGGGTTCTTCCTGGACTATGTGGAGATTACTGCTCAAGCTATTGGCTGCAGTGCCGGTATACCCTGAGCCTGCTCCTGGAGGACATGGGGAACCCACAACAGTTTGCCAACTGGACAGCCTCAATAGAAGAGGACCGAAATAGGTTCTGTGACTTTCTGGAACTTAAGGACAAACAGTATTGCTACCCAAATGTTTTAACAGATGCTGGTATGGCTTCATGTAACAGTCTTAAAATTAAATGAAGAAACTTTCTAATTAACTAATTAACTAACTAACCTATGTCTCCAGAACTAAATGCAAACCTTGGCTTAGTACGCGAGGATCCTAAAGGCTGTCTGGAGGTCTGCCTGCAGGAAGTTGCCAATGGTCTCCGTAACCCTGTGGCAATGATCCACGCAAATGATGGAAGCCATCGCTTCTTTGTTGCAGAGCAGCTGGGCTACGTCTGGGTGTATTTGGCTAATGGCTCCAGGATTGACCGTCCTTTTCTCAACCTCACCCAGGCTGTGCTCACATCTCCATGGGCTGGAGATGAAAGGGGATTCCTCTGCATAGCCTTGCATCCAAGGTACTTATTTCAAGTTATACCTAAACGTTATGTCCTCAAACGTATGAATTTGTTTTAAGTTGCCTCAATTTCTAGGTTCACCACAGTCAGAAAAGCCTACGTCTACTACTCAGTGTCTGTCAAGAAGGAGGAGAGAATAAGAATCAGCGAGTTTACCCTCTCAGCACATGATGATAACCAGCTAGACCATTCCTCAGAAAGGTATAAGCCTTGAGTTATACCCACATGCTTTTCTCAGGAACCAGGGCATATTCATCATTTTCATATTTTACCTTATATACAGAACTATCCTGGAGGTTGTGGAGCCAGCATCAAACCACAATGGTGGACAGCTGCTTTTTGGCCATGATGGATATCTCTACATCTTTACTGGAGATGGTGGGCGAGCTGGGGACCCATTTGGAAAGTTTGGCAATTCACAAAACAAGTCAGTGTAATTAAAAAAATATTTTTTTCACCTTTGGTTGCATTTCTAATATCTGAATAGGTGCAGCTGTAGACTTATCTCCATGAGTGGCACTAACTAGATCAGGGTATAGATTTATTCAGTTCATATGCAGCTAAATAAATTGGAAAGTTTTGATCAGGAAGAATATTTTCTGAGTCTGAAAGCCGGTATGAAGGGCAAAAAAAAAAAAAAAAGATGAAATCTAAAAGAATAAAGAAGATTGGGATTCTAAAAGGAATAATAGAACAGTCTGGGCATGATTTATGGAAAAACCTTTGCCTCCAACACTAAATCTATCTCAACCTGCTGTATTGTCTTTGTAACAGATCAGCGCTTCTTGGCAAAGTGCTGCGCATTGATGTTGACAACAATGATGAAGGTGTTTCCTACAGCATTCCCTCTGACAATCCTTTTGTAGGGGAACAGGGAGCAAAGCCTGGTAAATCGTTTTAATTCTGTTCAGATCTCTGTTAAAGTAATGAAAATCTAGAATGTTAGATTACATTTTAAGCTTTAGATATGTGGCATCCTATGTTGTGTGGCTCTTATGGTTAGGCTTTTTGTTAACATTTTTTATTTCATCCAGTGTATAAGAAGTGTGTAAATACCCCGCCACTTTCCTGTCTTTGCAGAGATTTATGCCTATGGAGTTCGCAACATGTGGCGATGCTCCATTGACCGTGGCGACCCTGTTACAGGCGCAGGCAGAGGCAGGATGTTTTGTGGTGATGTTGGCCAGAACAAATATGAAGAGATAGACCTCATTGTTAAAGGTGGGAGATGACATTTTTTATACCTTGCAGTCCTTTGTGTAAAATGTGTTCAGATGTTAAAAATAGCCAGACCCTTTTAATTCTAAAATGACAGAAAAACAGAGCTTTGCTTCATGTAAGAACTATTTTATTTTTCATATCATGTTCTCATAATGCAGCAAGCTTAAGTGTCACCATACATTTTTTTTCAAACTTAACATAAAAAAAAAACTTTGTTGTGATGACTGCAAAGACTGCAATCTTCAAGTTAAACTCTCATAAAAAAAAGTCTATAAGCCATCTGTATTTATGATTATTTTCTGGATAAAAAAAGTGCAGACTATTTTCAGATGTGTAACCTTTATAATTTATTAGTTAATGAATCAATAAATATCAAAATCTTATATTTCACATTGGAACTTCCAGTTGTATTTAAAGTTCCAATAACTGGATAGTTATTTAAATTCCTTGATATTTTAGATAATAGAAAAGTAAATGCAAGGTTACTTTACCTAGTAGGTTCTCACTTTTGCAGTAGCTGAGTTAGTTTTTTAGAGAAGTATCTGGTACATATAACGAATTTCCTTTTTTAAAAGTAACATTCCCAACACTGGTGAGAGACAGTCAATTTTTTTTTAGAATAATTGCATCCGCTCTATAAATAATTGGAAAATTATAAAAAGAAAAAAGAAAAACTTTTGCCCCTGAAACTTAACTCTGTGACCACTTTAATTTAAAGGAGGAAACTATGGTTGGAGGGCCAAAGAAGGATTTAGCTGCTATGATCGCAAACTTTGTCAAAACTCATCTCTTGGTAAGTACTCTACAATTTTTTTTTAGAAAAACATAAAGAACATAACCCAAAAACATTAAAGAAAATAAAAACATTTCTTATATTAATGAGTTATGTGTTTTTCTTTATCTTTTGATTTGTAGATGACATTTTGCCAATCTTTGACTACCCCCATAAACTGGGGAAATCCGTGACAGGTGGATACATCTACAGAGGTTGTGAGATGCCTAACCTAAATGGACTTTACATATTTGGGGATTTCATGAGCGGGTAGATAAAAAAATCATTCTTTTATATGTTTGAAATAAAAAAAGATATTTTGTATAAACATGGAGAGGCCAGATATCTGAGAAAGTTAACAACAGCTTACTGTACATGCCTTAGAAATTGCTAGTATCCAAAATAACGATACCATGTTTAATTATAGCAGAGATTATGACTGGTGAGTTATTAAACAAATACATTGTTGAAAAAATACATTTCATAAAAAACGTTTTCTGCAGCAAGTATTGATTTCAATATTAAAGGTAGTAATTATTTCTTCTCTAGTTCAGTATTAATGTGCATATTTCTAAATATGTGCTTAGATCTACTGTAATTGCAGTTAGGGGAACAAAGAAAGTTTCCATTTTTGCCAATACAGTCATAAGAGGCACTGTGTAAAACATTTGCTTTTTCCATTTGACTTAAGAGAGAAAGCAGAAAATTACTGCTTATTACAGTAAATGTGCTTGGTTAATTAATCATTTGCAGGTATTAGCACCTCTGAGGGTCTGAGGCTCACTGTATGTTCACACAATGTCAGTTTGGAAAGGCATCAAACTATGGCCATAGAAAAGCAATTGCTGATGTGCTAATTACATTTCATGCTGTTCAGTCAATTGAGAGGTTAGCTAAATCAGTGTAAAGTTATAATCTACAGAGCCTAGAGAGAATCAACAAAAAACAACCGAGACAAATTTGTAAGGTTGTCACTAGAAAGGCATCTCTCTTGAAATAAAATGAAATTACAAATAATATGCCAAAACTGCTTTTGTATAAACTGAAAAAATGTAGGAGCTGCATCGTTTGGACACATTAGATGGAAGTGTACCACCATTTTTAGTATAAAGAAACAGTATTCCTGTCCACTTTGCATTTATTGAGCAATAAACTCTTCTGTGTATCATAGTCTGCTAAAGTAATGGCAGCAGATATACCAAAGAATGGCACAAAAACAAAAAAACAAGTTTCTGCAATTGTCCAATCAAAGTCCACACCTAAACTGTCAACATCATAGAACAATGGATTAATAAATTCCCTGATTTTAGTATTGCTGAAGGAATAGAAGAGCAAAACATCCCTGTAATGTGATGGCAGAATGATAAAGATGCATAAAAACTGGAATACCTAACAAACCCCCTTTGTAGATGTTTCTAACACCTTGTTGTACTATAGGGAGAACTAACTGTAGTTATTCTAGGCTTCTTTGACAGTCATGAAGACTTATTGTCCTATGATTCTCACTTAATGTCCCTACTTTCATTTTAGGCGTCTAATGTCTTTAAAGGAGAATGAGGCTAACGGTGAATGGCAGTATAATGAGATCTGCATGGGAAGAGACCAGACCTGCAAATTTCCCAAACTCATCAACAGTTATTATAGATACATCATCTCCTTTGCTGAAGATGAAGCAGGTAATGACTGACTGTATCTAACTAGTTTCTCCAGGAGTTTATGGATTTATTTATAATCAGTTAAAACAAAAATATATGTAAATATAAAGGAAAAAAAAAACATTAACTCACATCTTTTTTTTCTGATGTTTCCTGTTACCGGTAGTTTCTTTTAATCTTGCCATTTTGGGAGTGCATGTTTATGCCCTCTTCCCTTTTCTCCCCCAGGAGAGCTGTATTTCTTATCCACAGGAGTCCCAAGTGCCACAGCAAGATCAGGTGTCATCTATAAAATAGTGGATCCTTCCAGGTAACAAAATACAGCATCCACACTTCCATAAAAATATAGACTTAGATATTGTTTACATAAAAATGCTTGAAAATGATGTATGAGCTTGACAAAAAATAAGTCAGAGATGCATTGCTATTTATTACAAGGTTAAAATAATTAAAGAGGTTAAGATTAATATATTTCAAACAGCAACTTTCCTGAAAGGGAAAAGGTCAGGCTTCATAGCTCAGAGCTGTCAGGATTTAAAATCTTAAAAATGTTGAGGTGCTGGTGAGGTATTTAAGCTTAAACATTTAAATAAAAACCATCTGGCATTGATAACCTCAGGATGTGATTATTCTGTGTTATATATGTTGTTGATGTTTGACTAAGCAAACGGAGAAATCACAACAGAATTGCATATCAGACTATTAAAGAACAAGGTGGAAATCAGCGATGGTGACATTATTGTCTTTGTGTTACGATGCATTACATGGTAAATAATATTTTTTTATTGAAACAGTCATGTAGGGGGTACGTTTCTTAATCTCCATGAGGTTAGTGCATGATCACAGCTTAAGACAAATGTTAATTTATTTCCAATAAGAAAAGTATCTGAAGTAATTTATGTCTGTTACTTTTTCCTGAGCTTAAAAAAAGTATTTGTACATAGATATACATTAGGTTTTAAAAACATATAGGTGTTTCTGACAATAAATATAACATTTAATTCTTAACTCAATTCTAAATTATTGTAACATTTTCTTAAGTACAATGTAACTTATGACATTGGTTAAATGAAGTGCAGAAAATACACAACTACATACTGTGTCACTATAATCTCTCCCAGCTTTTTTTAAAATTCTTTATTTTTTTTTACTGTCATTACACTGTCACAAGTACAGAACAATGAAATGAACTGTCTGCATTTAACTGATCCCGTGGCGGAGCAGTGGGCTGCCATTGTGAGGCGCCCCGGAAGCATTTTTTGGGTTAAGTTTGCTCAGGGACCCAGTGTCTGTAGGAGTGGGGCTCAAACTCAGAACCTCAAGATTCCAAGCTCTATGCCTTAACCACTAGACTGCCAATACTACGTGATCCCCAATAATGATAATAATTATGAGTTAGCTCTTATCCTCTTGGCTTCAAATGTGCATTTTGACTGCGTCAAAAGTCTCCCCCACTCCCAAAAAACAAAAAAAACAACAACATCTAGACTATATGCTAATGCAACCAGTGTGGATAAATAAGCAGCATTTAAAGACCTACCTGAAATCTGTGGTGCATTTTTTTGCAGAAACATACTTCCCAAATGCTAATCCATTTGCACTATGAACTTATTCATAAAACACACAGTAGCGGTGCCTTGTACAAAGAGTGTATAGATACCATGCAATGACAGTGGCTTGCTTGACTGAATGTGTATAATACAGCAATTTTAATTGTCTGTGCTCTCCTTTCTGTTTTGTATTTAGTTATCTTAACCCCAGCGTATAAGTTAAAAAATGCCTGCTTTGAGTGTCCTATAAAAGTTAATAATAAAGCTTTTAAAACCTTATAACTCTTGTGTAATATTTTGATTTTTTTTATTTTTTTTTGACCACACAGACGAGCACCACCAGGAAAATGCCGCATCAAGCCTCTGCCTGTTAAGATAAAGGGAAAACTTATTCATTTCCATCCTAAAGAGGGTAAGAAATAACCGATGAGAGACAGCTATGTTTCTATAGCCTCATGTGTAGCTTGAAGCTCTTTTCATCAAAATATGACCCAAACTAGTTTCATATATGCTGCTATTAAGTGGTGTAGGTAGCATTTTTGTTAACTCAAAAGGATTAAAATATTACAATTTTGCTTTGTGATATTGAGTCTCACTTGTTAAGGATATTTGTTGGAAAAGTCTTATATATTTTAATCAAATGTATTTTAAAATTGGCACACATTACTTTACTGAAATGTGATGTGTCAGGCATGTCATTTAGTTACAAAATATGTCAGGGTTTGTTGCTATGTGTTACGAACTAAGTAATTACAAGTACTAATTGTAACCTAACTTATTATTTATTATCTTCTTACCATATGTAGATATAAAAAATAACATGCATCTGCAGCCCTTTATAGATATTTTTAATCCTGTATGATTTCCTGCTAAATGCCTTCTCTTTAGAACGGTATCTAACACATAACTTCCCCCTATACTTACCAAATCTGCACAGACTGCTGACCAAATGTAAGATATTTGGACACGCCATGATTTTTAGCATAATTTGAAACGCTCTGAAAAAATGGAAGATGCATCTGACTCTTTTTTTACAGTTGTAACATTCTGACGGTTGTTCCAACTAACACAGACCGAATACAGACAATTGCTAATAAAGCAGCACTTAGAACTTGCACAGGAAATATAGAAACACGAAAATAGCTTACCTTTTTTCGTTAAATTGCCATTTTGCAGCATGTTTCTGAGTAATGGACATTGCAATTGTTGCAATTGTCCCAACTCGATAATGCAAAGATTGTTGCATATGGATAATATAAAAGCTTGTTTTTGTTATTGAGTTGCAGGTTTGTTATATCCTGCTTGCTGTCTGATTTAGAACAATAGTTTACTCTCATGATTAATCACTTTTTAATTATACTCCTTTGTATGTGATGGAAGTGTAGAAGTCCTTTTATTGTTTATGAAAGTCTGATTTTCTTTTTTTGTATTATAACCTCTTTGTTTCTGTTTGCAGAGTTTGTAATCAACAAGAAACCTACCACAACACCTGTTCCAACCACAACCACTCCAAAGACTACAACTCCAAAAAAAAAGACGATTCGAGGACCATTTATTATAAGAAAACCTCCAATGCCAACAAGACAGACGACAAGAAAAGTAGTACGACCCCAGCCAACGACAGCAGGAGAGACGATGAGAAAAACAACACAACCTACACTAAAAAAACCAACATCAGCCACAAGAGTGAAACCAACTGCTGTTCAGAGGGGCACGGCAATTCTCGTCACAACTCCGTCCACTGGTAGGCCTACTGGTGCACCTGTTTATCATCCTAGCTCCACTGCCTATTCAAATTCTGCCTCAGCTTCTAACACATCTGCTAAATCCGCACGCAGACCATTTCACACTGAGGTACGAGGAAAGGGAACCCGTATAAACACTGGGGCTTTTCTATTCTGTCCTCTGATCTTGCTTCATGGTATGTCATTTTAAAGACACAGCAAATTCTAACTCGTAGGTTTCCCTTAAGTAAGCTTTGATTAGTTTACCGTCTGGTGGGATAACGATTTAATGAAGAACAGTTGCTAGACAACACTGTGGATTCAGTCTACATAACTTCCGGCTTTAGGATTCAAAAAAACTGATTTTTTTTTTTTTAGCTTTTTTTCCTTTGATAAATTAATGTAAAATTATATCAATTTTTACTGTTTAGTATTTGAGACTAAGAATATGCATGCATTTATGAAAGTTACATCTTGATTTTTTTTGTTGTTGCTACATTTAGGACCTTTTGTTTAGGTAATAGATTTTGCAGATATTTTTAACAAAAACAAATGACTTTAGACTCAGGCAAAGATCACCTTACTGTGATCTTTTGTTAACTAATGCCCCAGAATCACAGGATACTGATGCCAGACACTACCCAAAGATCGCATTATTATAACCTGTTACAAGTTACCCTAAAGTCACAGGGCACCTTAAGCCACTTTCCCACTGAAAATAGATGATTAACTTGTGTTTTTTAAACATGGTTTGACCCGGGAAAAATCGGCATTTAGCCTTCCTATTGCCAAAAAAAGCTGGGTCTAACCCCTCGCTGGCAAGCTGAGTGGGCTCTGCCGATCTGCAGCTGCGTGTCTAGTGACACTATCATGCTGGGTTTGCATTGATAATGTCACCACCATGACAGAAATCAGGAAAGTAAACAATGGAGATCCACATGGAAGGAAGGCAGTGGTCAGTGTGCTCTATTGTTTTGCTCTTTTCTTTTTGCTCTTTTGTCCGTCATTCTCGATGGTGCTGAGCCATGTTTGTCAAATGTAAACAGAGTTGTTCCGGATTGCGAGATCAGAGGCGACTGCCAGGGTGTGCTGACGTCCGTAGGTTTGGCTCAGTGGTATCATGTAAATAAGCGGCTCAACTCAGGTCAGGTGTTCCCACAAAATGCCAATCATAGCCGAGGCAATTTTAAAATGGGTTGTTTGTCGAGTCGTTTGTCCCGGGTAGACAGGGGTCGGTGAGCTGTTCCCACTATCAATGAAAGTCAATTGTTCATGGGTTTAAGAGAGTTTTTCAGGCCAGTGGGAAAGGGGTGTTACTTTCAATCTGTACAGGGCTTCAAACCTAAACTAACCCCCCCTAACCTCTTAATCATATCATCCTTTGTATCAACTCCCATTTCATCACCTGCCCTGAACCCTTTAACTAAAGGCAACTATGGTTGCATAGAGCTCTAACCCTTACTGTTATTCCTACACCATTGCAGACCTCTAGCCTCACCCCCCCAAAAATACTTTGAAAGTTGAATATTTTACCAGCCACCAGAACCATAGACATTAAATTTAAGGTCCTAGGACTACAGTACCAATCCTTCTCTGACCATGAAATATCAAACTCACCCTACTAAGTAGAACATATAAAAAACACAGATCAGACCTTGCATTTACTTAGCACATTTACAGGCAAGAGAATGTAACCAAGAGCCTCTTGGTAAGCATCAAAAACCTTATATATATTCCCCATTGATCCCCCTGATAATTAATAACCTCCTTTTTCACCCCAATTTAATAACAATTATTTAGATACTTTGGTAAAACTAAACATTATGTCACACCACTTAAGGACACATTCCATTTTACCCCTAAAAGACAGAATAGATGGATTCACAATAACTGTTAGGAAGGGTTCACTACTAAATTCCCCTTCTAGCCCCGCCCACCATTGCTCTTAAAGGAAGCAAAACCTATGCTGTTCAGGACATGCAGTGTCACCGATTATGTCACAGAATCTGGTCATATTTGTTTTCATAGTGAAGGCGAAATGATCTATTTGTGCTACTCTTTGTGGATCTCCCAGCAGCATTATTCCTTTTGCTGGTTATGGTTTAAAGAATTCCACATTTAAATATTGTAAAAATGTTTTTCAAGGTTGGGGACAACCTGTGCAAATCATGACAGGAAAACAAGCTCTTCATTTATGTCTGTACAAATACTAAAAATTTTCTAAATAATTTAGGGCGATCTGAATCAAAATGTTACTCTAAGTGTATCATTCTGTCCAGCTAGATCTTTGTCTGATTGCTGTCTATGCCTGTGTCTCTGCACATCAGGGAGCTTAGTGAGGTAAAAAAAAGTAAGGCTAGTACCCCTAAATTTGACAAAAGGATCCAATCAATTGGAAAACGTCCTTCTTAAAAGCAAATAAACTTGATTAAACAAAAAACTACTTATTTTGGCAAATAACACCCCCCTTTTTGTTTTTAGACCACCACCTTGTTTAGACTAAGCCTAGCTTGATTGCAGGGGGGTGTTATTGGCTCAGAGAAATAAAGTGCAAAAAACCTGCAGACATTGATAATTAACTACATGTCAGCTTGTAATATAGATCAAGAGCTAGTGTATATGTCATGTTAAGTGCGAAACTTGAGGAATTTAGAGGGTGGTATGGTACACGAATGTATCTCATCCTCCATCTGCTGAAACTGCATTTCATGACCTTGGCAGAACCTTTGCCATTTACTGTTTTTCTGAACATGTTTCATATTTACACTTTGCACTTTGTTCAATTGGTTAAGAGGTAATCCAGGTATTCATAAGTCTAAATGTTTAAAAAGTAGATTATATTAAATTATTCAAAATAATCACAAGAGCTTTCAGTGTCTCTGTGATGTTGTTGATCTGATTTTTTTTTTATATGAATGTGTAATCACACACTAACTTAAAATATACCAGTTGCACAAAGTTCATGAAGAAAAATTAAGTAACCATCAATTCCTGCTTTCATCCTGCTGACATGATTTTCTTTGCTGGTACAAAAGTCTTTGTTGCAGGAAAAAGTCATATTTATATGTCAGATGTTTGCACTACTTTAAATAAGATACTGGGGGCAGCTTTATTTTGAATAAATGTTTCTTCTTCTGCTTCAGCTCGGACAATCATCCTTGTGTGGCTGTGTCTATGCTTTCTGTGTATGGTTGTTTGTAATAACTTCACTCTTAAAACACTGAAATGCCTAATTAGTTTAAACAGGTAAAACTGAAGCTCAAATATCTTCCAATTTGGTTGATTAAAAATAAAAGGGTAGGTAATAATTATACAACAAATATGTTAGTCAACTTTGTTGTCGTTTTTCACAAATGCTTGGGGCAAGTTGTTGAACAATTACACCAATTATACCACTTTACCTTTTTAACATTGGGGC
>NW_015150810.1:33749-53549 GCF_000732505.1 Cyprinodon variegatus
ATAGCATTATTTAAATTATTGTAAACTCATGAAGTTAGAGTACAAAGGTCCATTTATCTATGTACTCTCCTAGAATAAATCTTTTTTGTCTTTGTGCTATAACAAAAAAGTTCAAAGCGGCATCAAATAATGCAACAAAAAAAACATATTAATAAAAACTCTTGTATCTAAAACATATAGACATAATTTATGGTTTGTTTTGAGGACATAAGGTATTGTTAGAGCAGTAGGATAAAAACTGTCTCTAAATTGATTAGTTCTTGTTTACCTGCTCTGTGCCGTTGACCTGAAGACAACAGAGCAAACAGAGAGGGTTCAGGGTGAGAAGTGTCTTTTGCAATTTTCTTCGGTTTTTTTTAAGACAACAGTTGCTGAATAAGTCCACAGTTCGGGGAGAGGGCAGCCTATGATTTATGTGGCTGTATTCACAACCAGTTTTAGAATTTTCCTTTGAGTAACAGTGCTTCTGGCATACCATTTACAGATGCTCCCTATGGAGCACTTGTAAAAAGACACAAGCAGTTTTTCTTTGACATTGTTCCTCTCCAGAATCCTCAGGAAGTACAATCTTTTCTGGGCCTTTTTTTTATCAGCCCAAGGGTGTTGAAGTACCATGTGATGCCCTGCATAATGAGGACCCCCAGGAAACAAAATCAGCTACCTTCTTCACACAGTCTCACCCGATGGTTAATGGTGTACATTTCTTTATTCATGTATTCTATTATGAGCTCATTTGTCTTTGAGGTGTTGGGGAGCAGATTGTACTCTCTGCACCGACCTGACAGCTTCTACATCTGTCGTCCTTTCCAGATAGACTGTATAAACTGGTTCTTTATGCTGTTGTGCAAATTAAAATTTTTTTAATGTAAACATTTTGGATTCCTAGAATACTTTGCCTGAACAAGTGCTGACTACTTTTGGTCGGAGGGTGGCTACTGCAGTTGAATTTTCTTATTAATTAAAAGATGTACAGCTAGGTTGATTTCTACATTGTCTTGGACAGGGGTGGGTAATTCCAGTTCCTGAGGGCCAATATCCTGAAGGTTTTACATCCTTCCTTTATCAAACACACCTGAAGCAAATGGCTGTTACCTCCTCAGTATGCAGTCAGTTTCTCACAAGTCCTCTCAATCAACTAAATACTTGATTCAGGTGTGTTGAAGCAAAGGCACATCTAAAAGTTGAAGGATACCGGCCCTCAGGAACTGGAATTGCCCACCCTTGGTCTTGGATGTACTGAGATATACCTCTGTGGCAGGTCAGGAGTTTGAATTGTTCAGCATCCCCTGTAATTTGTTTTCATCTTGACCAAACCACCACTTGACTCCCTCTGCTTGTCCCACACACCTGGCTCAACTTTACACTCTCTTAGTACTGCAAACTTTGAATAGAAGATTTTAAAATTATTTGGGTTTTTGGTATTACATCGAGTTTAGTTACACTAATCTACTTGTGTACGAGTCATCCCACCGAATCTACGCCACCTGCTTGTTTTAAGTTCCCAAAAGGGATTATTTTAAATATATTTTTAAAAATTGAATCAACTAGCATGCAGTCTTTTAGGTAAGATCTTATTTTTAATCGCTAAATATTTGCAAGCTTTATCACAACATTTAATGATCTTCAAATAAAGAGGGTGATTCTGTCTCTCCCTCAGGTTATCGTGCAACCATCATGACTCCAGTCTACTCTAGGATTTCTCAAACATCAATCAACTCGACAAAAAGTAACTGGAGACCGCCTCCATTCCTTAGTACCACTTCCTCACCTCTAAACTCCCCAGCAAAGTTCCCCTGTTCAACTCCATTTTTTACTATGAAAAGGCCTCAGAGTGCTTTGTCGACAACAGCTTGGACACCTTACACAAGCCCAAAACCCAGCAAGCCCCATAAGACACTAGTCAGCACTGTATTACCGAAAGTCCCGGATGAGATATTGTGGACTGAAGAGAAGCAGCAAAATGCTGGAGAGAGCAACCAAGTCAACAAGCGGCCAAGAGGTAGAGGACGTGGTCGCAAAAGAGGAAGAGGGGGAAAAAGGCTTCCTTCTGGTTCTGTGCGGCTTGTGAGTGCCGATGGTTTGTCAGATCGAGGAAGGGTGGAGATCTTCATAAGAGGAGAATGGGGAACGGTGTGCGATGACTTGTTTACAAAGAGGGCGGGTACCGTTGTGTGTCGTCAGCTCGGTTTCATGACTGCCTTGGCAGTGATGAAGAGGGCAGCTTTGGGTGAGGCGAGCAGCAAGGTTAGGATTATGTTGGATGATGTGGAGTGTGAGGGTGGGGAACAATCCCTCCTAGAATGCAAGAGGTCAAAGGTGGGGAAACACAACTGTTCTCATGAGGAAGATGTAGGAGTGATCTGTGGTTAGCAAATGTTAGGAAGTAAGAGACAATTGGAATGAGGTTATGTCAGACACACAAACTTTTACCCTCAGATTTTGGGGAAGTTAATGGCTGTTTTAGTGTCCACAAAACTAAGGCTGTGTTGGAATGTCTGCCCTAATCATTATATAGGCCGCTATATAGTGGTTATACCATTTTAGATCAATGTCCGAATGTCTAGTGGATGAAAAAGAAGTAGACTTGTATTTGAAAAGTAGTGATCATCCATGGTCACTACTGTAGATGAGCAGATTTAACCCAGAGTGCTTCACAAGAGTGCTCTTCTGTCGCTATCCGACAGTGGCGACAAATAACAATGATGGCACCATGCGGGTAGGTGGAGTCATGTGAACAACGAGGAGCGAAAAATAATGATCATCTGTCCGAACAGTACGTTAGCTTATTCACTATGAAGTCCACCATATGGTCCCCGCTCTGTATAGTGATTTAGGCATTTAGGGGTTAGGGCAGATGTTGAGACACAGCCAAGGATTGACCCCATGTTTAAGAGGGCTTCCCTATAGACAAGTGTCTATTCATCATTTTCCTTTTCCACCAACCTGATTTCCTTCTTGTTTCTTACTTTTACCCAGATACCTTATTGCAGTGGTTCCCATAGTTGGAGGCTTAACCCCTTTGCTTAGTCCAGAGTTAATACATATAAATGTATTGCTAGCAATGTTGAATTCTGCTACACAGTAAACAGGTAAACCTGAAACAATTGCATTTCAAAGTTGCCTGTTATGTGATTTTAACATTGTAGTTTATTTTGTTGCAATATATAATTTACCACAGATTATCACAGTTGAAAGGGTTGGTTGAGACAGAAGGGCATAAAAACTTTCTTGTAAACTAGCAAAAAAAGCTTGGGAACCACTGCCTTAAAGCAACGGAATGGAAGCAAATATAATTTTCTTTTTTATTGGTAATGACCCAAAATGCCTTATGGTGAAACACAGATCTTGGATTTAATCAACACCAGAATCCGGTTCCAAAAATGGTCAGATTTGATTTAACCTAGCAGATGACTCGAAAGACAATTGGAAAAAAATGTAATCACATTATTAAAAACATATGTAAATCTGGGCTCCAGAAACTTGGCAAGTTATGTCTCTATAAATATAACTTTATGCTGACTAGTGCAGACATTTTTCAGTATTAAAGAATGAGCAGATAAAAAACAAAAAAGACTACAGTAGCTTATACTATATGAAAAGAAAACAGAGATGAATTGCTCCGTTGTTGAAATATTATTTCAATATTTTACTTTTTTCTGGTTTGATTGTTTAAACACAGTTTTTTGTTTAAAAAACCTATTTTTCTATACTCAGCAATTATGTTGGCGTCCTTGTTTTACTGACTAAATGTCATTGTTGAAGGATCTTTTTTTTTCATGTTACTAATCCTAACCTCTGATTAATGAAGGATTTGACCAATTCAGTATTTTAATTACTAGTTAATACAAAGTTTGATGTGCTATTTAAAACAAAATATGCAAGTTTAAAAATATGTATCTTTATATGTTTTTTCTCGAATGCTAGTTGTAGATTGTGGTGTTGTCGTCAAGACCATGCCAATGAGGCCAAAGAGTACTGAGACAAAACCAAGACCTTTATAGCTCGAGACCAAGATCATGACCATAGAAGGTCTTGGTCTCAGTACTCCTTGGTCTTGGTTGGTGTCGTCTTAACTAAAAAACTAGTAAATAGGTTTAACAAATGTTTTGATTACAATTCTGATACAAAAATGCTGGACATTTTTTATAGTGAACGGGAAAACATTGTTTGAATATAGTGCTCAATGCAATTATTGACACTCCTAATAAAGATGTAAACATAAAAAATTACCGTGTTTTCCGGACTATAAGCCACTATGTTTTCCTAATGGTTTGAAACATATGGTTTATAAGAAGATGTGGCTTTTCTGTGGATTTTTCCTAACTGCCAGAGGGGTAATCAAATTTGGAAATGAAAGAATAAGGGGATAATTTTAATTTAGCACAAGAACCCAGTAGCAGCAGACACGACGGAGAACAAATGTCCCGAATTCATATATTTTGCCATTTATGTGCCTCGTTAAAGCTGTCGAACCAATGAGGAGGCTGGGCTCAACTCCTGCAGAGCTGAAATAAATCTTTAAGTAGAAGCTCTTACTGCTGTGAGCCAACAAGGTAACAGGAGCTAGCATTCTTCTTCATCCCTACACTACGGGCTAGATGTAGAGCTCCCCCTACAGGTTTGGGTGGAGACAGTTCTAGTTTTTTCAAAAGAATTTGTGGCTGCGGCTTATAGTGAGGTGCGCTCTATAGTCCGGGAAATACGGTATTTCTTTTTATTTCAATGGCATAATATCATACTGGAAAATTGACAAAAATCTTTAAATTGTGATTCAGCTTATTTCATTAAGAGTGAGAGAGACAAAATTGAGATTTTGCTTTCCACATCGCAGAAATGTTTC
Organism: Cyprinodon variegatus; assembly: GCF_000732505.1. Lineage (NCBI taxonomy): Eukaryota > Metazoa > Chordata > Actinopteri > Cyprinodontiformes > Cyprinodontidae > Cyprinodon > Cyprinodon variegatus. The sequence goes on from NW_015150810.1 coordinate 38,590, forward strand.
AAAATCAAACTTGGGATTTTTTTAAAAGTATTTTCATTGTAAGTATGCTTCTACAATAAAAGATGTTTGTTTTTTTCAAACCTTTTTCGCTTCTTTCTCTGAAATGTCAACAGTTGCTAAAGAATTTTCCTCCTACCGAAGATGGGCACAGGAGGCCTATTATTTGAATAAAGTTTATTGCAAATCATTAACTTCTCCTTCTTTATTTCATATAAATGGTTTCTTAATAGAAAACACAAAGATGGAAACAGTTTTCTATAGTTCTTTTGCATTCAGTAGAGTCAGAAGTGCTTTTTTTTTTCACTTGTATCTTTAGTTAACGTTTTATTACTCCCAACAGGAAGTAAAGGGACTGCATTTTACTTATTGTCAATTACATTATTTGTCACTGTATTTTGACTATCAAAGTGGCCTCCAGACATATATATACCGGATTGTGAACATATTGTGGCCAGAAACAAAGGACAGTCACAAATGTCTTTAAGGTCTGTGGGACTTTTAGAGGCTTCTTTGATGATTGAAACATTTTTTCTTAGCTGTTCAGTTTTCTGAACATAGCTTTTTAAAACATCAGTCCAGAAAGGATATTTTCCAGACAAATTAGTCCAAATTTTAGTGTACCAGCACTAAATATAGTTCAAACAGAGTTTGAATTTAGTGAGATAAAAAGTTATAATAAAGTGTTTGTTATGATTCATGTATTATTTTTCTATGTTTCATAAAAAGGGCCCATTAATAATCATAGTTGTATTTTGTATTTTAGGTTATTTGCTTTAAGGTTTATATAAAGAAATACATTAATGTACAAAATACATAATACTGTAATATAATTTTGGTTTGGTTTTATGTCCGGCCAGAAGGAGGCAGTCAAGCATCTTCTATATTCAGGGGTGGTTGTAAAGAGGATACTTCTTGGGAGTTATTCCATTTTGCATAACTTCATTAATGTAGAGAAAAGCATTAAAGCATTGTGTTGTTTTTCCGTGTATTAAACATTTGTATTTCACAGCTTCCTCAAATAAACCAATGAAAATAAAATAAATCCCTCCGGTCATGTCGTTTTTCAGCTTCCATCTGGGTTCCTGAAGGCATTTATTACCATTTATTATGATGTTTTCTTATCTAGACAGACACATTTCAGTTTTTCTGCCTTTACCAATACTGATTACACTTATAAAAATATATTGTGATGTTTTTTAACAACTAGGAATTATGATGCATTTCACTATTTGTATTGGGGCAATTAGTGGATTGTAAATTTCTGTGTCTTCAGAATGTTACTTTGTTCCAGTTTATTTATTTTATGTATAAATCTTTCAGTTTGAAAGTATAGTCATATTCAATACATTGGTCAGAATTTGCTTTTCGTTGGGACTATTAACAAAGTTTTTGTTTGTTAATAAAATTTAACAACATTTTATTAATATTACTTTTCTGTATAAAAAATGTTTGCTTTTTTTCTGCTCTGTATGCATCCTTCTTTCTTAAATGTCAAGTTTTTATTACGGTAGCTTTAATCTAAAAATCATTTGGATTAAAAAAACAAGTGTTTAGAAATAAATATCAGTTTGTTTAATGAATTTCAAAAATGAGAGTTAGAGAATTAGAAGCTTAATTTATTGTTTGGGGGAAATTAATGTGCATCACTGCATGCATGTGTATCACTGTATAAATGTAAATGCCAATACTTGTGAATTAAACCTTTATCTTTCTAGGTACCTATTTAAAAAGATTAGATTTTCATCTTATTGATGAATAAAAGATTTTTTATCTTAATGAGGTTTCATTAGGTTAAATAGGGCAAATTATTATGTATTTCAGGTTTTGAACAATGCTACTAAAATAAATTGACTTATTCCAAAACAGAATTTTTATAGACAAATAAATCAATACCTTAAGAATGAAGAAAGAAAGTCACAGGAAACAAACACGACAAAGAGAAAGAAGTTAGAGAAACATAAAGTTCATAAGTTAGATTTTACACATGAATAAGTGTCTTAGGTTTTTCAGCTTTTTGCTGTTTTGCAAAGAAATCAAAAGATTAATTGCTCCTCTGGGTTTTACTCTGAATCTAAAGCTTTGCAATAAACTAAATTAGGTTAATGAAACATAATGTTTTCAATAGTGAAAAATGTTGGTTGTCTTTCCAAATAGTGCAAATAGGTAAATACACTTAAGCCAAAGTGGAAGTGTTCCTTTTTCCTGATGTTGCAGTCACTTGGTATTGCTATGTCAACTACAATGGCTTTCCTCTGCTCTGTGGTCAACCATCACAATGTCCAGTCGGTTTGCCATTACCATCCGGTCATTCGGTCATTCTCTACCATCTTTGGAGGTGTTTCCCACTTTGACCTAGGGGTTTCCAGACTATACTCTGCATAGATGTTCCTGCCACTTGGTTACGACGCTCCATGTAAGCTTTCCCTACCAGCATCTTACACCCTGCCGTTATGTGCTGGATTGACTCAGGAGCCTCTTTTCACAGTCTACACCTGGGTCTTGTCTGGTGTGGTAGGTCTGGGCCTCTATTGCTCTGGTGCTTAGGGCCTGGTCCTGTGCAGCCATGATGGTTGCCTCTGGGCTGTCCTTCGGTCCAGCTTTGTCATTGGTAGGATTGGTAGGATTTTCTGACATTTGCCACAATTATATTTCGGTGGTACATCCCGTGTAGGGGCTTATCCTCCCATGACGGAACCTCCAGCACCCCATTTTCTGTTCCCCATTCTCTGAGACATTCACTGAGCATGTCGTCTTTTGGAGCCTTGTCCTTGATGTACTGATGGATCTTGGATGTTTCATCCTGGATAGTGGCTCTCACGCTCACTACTCCTTGGCCTCCTTCCTTATGGATAGCGTACAGTCTCAGGGTGCTGGATTTGGGGTTGGTACCCTCCATGCTTGGTTAGGAGCTTTCATTTCTTAAAATCCGTGGCCTGTATCTCATCCTTTGGCCAGCTTATTATTCCTGCAGGGTATCTGATTACTGATAAAGTGTAGCTATTTATTGCCCCAGACTTATTCTTGCCATTAAGCTGGCTTCTTAGAACCTGCCCAAAGGGCTGGTTATACTCCCGCAGCAGTGTGTCACAGTGAGCTTGTCACAGATATTTTTGATTTATGCCCAATAATGAAGCGTGGTCTGCTCTATGTTATTTCATGCCACAACACAAGAGGGACAATCACGAACTAGCTGTGGGTCTAGATAGGGCCCAGGCGGCGAGGAAGTGGGGGAAGGTTTGTGCAACAACGGAGAGACACGAGGGTGAAAAAGAGCGGGGATCCAGGTTGGAAAAGGGTCCCAGTGTTCTTACTCACCTCGCTCTTCTAGCTGGTCCAACTTCACAAGTCTTTTTCTGCAATGGTGGTCATACAAAAAAAACAGGCTGGTAAGCTACCAAACAGGAAATACGCATAGCGTAGATTGGATGTAGATTTGAGCAATCAGATGTCTCCTTTCTTCGGTACTGTCAGCGGTCACCTAAAATTTGGAGAGGTGCAGCAGCAACTAGTTAATCAGCCTTAACTAGTTGGAGGTATTTGGCCGTAGCCAAATCCTTGTTACTATTTCGAGGATGCCATTTGCTTGTAGAATTCCAAGGTACTTGTAACTGTCCTCCATCTCTGCTATTGTTCCTTCTGGGAGTGAGCCCCCTCTTTGTGGACTACCTTCCCTTTCTTAGTGACCATCCAACTACACCTCTGACATCCTGATGTCTGTGCTGTAGATCCGGGAGGTATATGTATGTTTGTGAAATTGAGCCAAACAAAAAAAAGTGTCACTATTGTTATTAAGAAAAATGACAGCCAAAAACTAAATACTGATATTAAAGTTGAAAGTCAGAAAAGGCATAATCTGCAATAAAATAATGAAGGTCCCCCAGGGACTTTTTAATAAACTAACATGCTTAAGTCTAGGTAGAATCTGTGTATGGATTTATTTATTAAATGTTTGATAACATCATCACGATAGAATCGGTGAAGCATTGGCAGTGATGCAGTCACTGTATAGGACTGTTGTGGTGAAAAGTGAGCTGAGTCGGGGGGCAAAGTTCTCAATCTACTGATCAATCTACGCTCCCACCCTCACCTAGGGTAATGAGATATGGGTAGTGACTAAAAGGGCAAGATTGCAAATACAAGCGGCCGAAATGAGTTTCCTTCAAAGGGTGGCTGGGTGCACCCTTCAAGATCGGGTGAGAAGCTCAGTTACCCGGGAGGAGCTCGGAGTAGAGTTGTTCCTCTTTCACGTCAAAAGGTGCCATCTGAGGTGGCTCGGGCATCTGTTCCGGATGCCTCCTGGTCGAGGCCTCGTGGAAGGCCCAAGAAATGCTGGAGGGACTATGTCTCTGAGCTGACCCGTTGTCGCCTCGGGGTCCCCCCAGAGCAGCTGGAGGAGGTGTGTGTGTGGATCGGGAAGTCACGGCATCTCTGCTTAGACTGCTGCCCCCGTGACCTTACCCCAGATAAAGTGGAAGAAAATGGAATGGAATGGAATATGAAAAAAAAACTCAACAACAGCAGTCTCTAATTTTAAGTTCAGAAGATCTAATTATCTTATTTTAAGGATAAAAATACTGATTCCTTTTTCTGATAATCGTATTTACATTCTTAAATTAAGGATAAATCCAAGTATTTCACCACGTTCTCACTTAGTTTTTGAACATTGTTGCAGTGATGGAATTATTAAGAAACCTCAATACACGATTTTCATTGGAGCTTCATGTGACTGAATTTCTTGAGTAGGTGATTTCAGTTCTATATATAAAATAAATAAACAAAAAGACATCTAGTTTTTTTTTTAATTGTCAATTATCAAAGAGTTGTTTATCAATATGTAGTGATAGCAGCATAGGTTAGATGTGAGATTCCCCCAATGATGGGTCTCATTGCAGTCAATGATTAAGGATTTTTGGTGTTTTATTTACAATGAAAGGGAAGATTTTAGGAGATCTGAGTTGTTACATTTTTGTTATTTAAATACCCAGTACAAAATATTCTATTGAGGCTCCAAATCAGCAACTTTTTTACATTTTTGTTTAGATTAAAGCAAAGACAGGAGGCACTCGAAACAGACAAGACACTATTGATTGTCACTGAAACCTGTAAACCATATCTGAGAAGGAGAGCAGTGCCTGACAGTTGACTTACAAATATTTCTCAGTCGGTCATGACTAAGCCTCTAATGAACTGAGTTTCATGTGTAAATTAACAAGCCTCATGAAACAAAGAAATAGACATGGCATAGGGGGCACCCCTGCCTCACTCCACATTTCCAATAGAGTCTTTGGGAAGTACCACCAGCAAGTTTAATAGAGCTATTATTATTAGAGTATAATGCCTGAACTTTATTACAAAAGGAATGACCAAAACCAAATTTATTTAAGGAAGTAAAATTACAATCATGCTCCAAGGAGTCAAAAGCTTTACAAAATAGAACACAAAGAATAAGCTGTTATATCTAAATTAATATTGATATATGGAGGTTCTGCTGGAGGTTTCTTCCTGTTAAAAGGGAGTTTTTCCTCTCCACTGTCGCTACAAGCATGCATTTGTGTCAATGAGTCGATGCAATCAACTGGTTTTCCTTAGATAGAAAACTTTGAATAAATTTGACTGTATGATCTGGTTGAACTGTGCCTTGTGTTGTGAATTGGTGCTATATAAATTAACTGAATTGAATTTAATTGGATTGATTTGAATTATTAATATTTTTCATTTGTGAATATTTTCAAAAGTGATAATTCTGCATATATCCAGATTAACTCTAAGGATTTACTCAATTTGCAAGAATTTGTGCAGCTTTATAAATCTCATCTAGGCTGTGCTGCAAGTCCATTATTTAACCTCTTTTGGTATAGAAGTATTGTCAAAAACATTTTCCAAAAAAAAAAAAAAAAGTTTGTAGTTTGAAAGTTACCACTTATTACAGAAAATATTTCAAAGACCTTTGTTCTGATAAAGCTTTATCAAGCGATGAACCTAAGCTACTGCTTCTTTATGATTGAAATAAATTGTTTAATCTGAAAGTGGTTTGGGATAAATATCCATTTTAGCTTTTTCGGGTCTTTAGATGTGGATGACTGCTCTGACTCTTGTTACACCATGTATATGCTCTTTTTTGGATGATAGTCCCTTGAAGAATCAGTGAAGTCTTTGTGTCTAGACTCATAGAAACCCACTGATCCTTGCAATAGTCAAATACAGTACTACCTGGATATTTAGATAGATAATCCAGTAAATGTTCTTCCAACCTGTCAAAATAAAGTTTGTTTTCTGTTTTACAGCTAAACCCATACACACATTGACTAGAATACAGACAGTGTGCATTCAGGTCATAATTTCTGGTGGGCAGAAAACTTTGATACTAGAATTCAAATAAACTTTTTTTTAATGAATTAATCCCCCACTTCATATAAAGTGTCTCACAAAAGTTGTAAAAAATGAGATCTAGTTCAACACATCATATTGGTTAAAAGAGCAGACAGACACACTAATAAAATGTACAATAAAGGAATGGTTTTAAACATACAAGGTTTTCCATCCAAAAGCAAAAACTTCCTGATCTTCTATGAGTTATGCATTACACACAGATCAACACCTTCATTACTCCAAAACACCAAAGAACAAAAACATTCTTCTTTCTAATTTGGCAATGTTGGCTTAATTCCTAAGGATTTGCCCCTTGGTTGTCGCTTGATGAGTTAAACTCATTAGGGTCTGATATTAAAAAAAAAAACATTGAGAAACTACATAATTGCCTAGTAATGCCATGGCAATCTGGACCTAAATTTTAAGTATATGTTAACTAAAATGTTGAAATATAAAAATAGATAGAAACAAGAACTATGATAGAGAATATTCAAAGATCCATGTACATTTTCATCTGAGTCTTTATCCAAGAATAAACACTGCGCAATGAGATATTTGCTTTGGATATTATTTAGGGATTCCTTTTGGTAGAAATTAAAGAAGGTTTAGCATCAACTCTTGTGAGCTGGAAGAAAACAAATCTTGAAAGTTGGACAAAATTATTTTTTATCATTGGCAGAGGATGATCAGCCCCATATAGTTTACAAAACGAGAGCAAGAAGAGACATACCGTTGAGAGCGAACCATTAGTGTGGAGCGTAAAGCACAGACTCTGCTCTACGCACATGCAAAGGCACATTTCTGCAAAAGCACAGCTGGAAGAGCAGAGTTTGTCAGAGTTGAGTGCGCAGTACAGGACCAACCTGGCTTATTTTCACCCCTACCGCCGCTGCCATGGTCCATCTGTGGTCATGTGCACCCCTGCACGCCAGGTGGGCGACATGACAAAACAGGCCACAGCATGCCTGATACTGCTTAGCAGATTACAGCACAATGATGCTTTATAAACGTCTGACAGACCACCCACTAACATTTTTATTTAGTCCCATGCCATCAACAAAAACTCACACCCATGACCAATGTTTTTGTCATCAAAGATCCATGTTTAGCTCCTCAGTTCTCGTTATCATAATGAAAAAACAAAACAACAAAATAATTTTGTCATCGTTGACAAAAACAACACTGGCCACTTATAAAGGGCAACATGAGTGACACAGTCAAATGTCTTCTCCAGGTCCACAAAAAGACATGTGGACTGGTTGGGCAAACTCCCAGGCACCCTCAAGCACCCTGCAGAGGGTGTAGAGATGGTCCACTGTTCCACGCCCAGGACGAAAACCGCACTGCTTCTCCTGAAGCCAAGACTATACAGTCAGCCAGAATCTCCTCTCAAGCACCTTGGCATAGGCCTTTCCAGAGAGCCTGAGAAGTGTTCCCATTCATTTTACTTTAAAACATTAAAAAACTGTGGAGAACGTGTCTCTACTGGATAAAGCTGTTTTTTTCAGATCTTGGTCCTGTATGTGATTTCTTTTAAAGGTTTTATGAACGATTTTCCCGAACTTTTGAAAAAGATCCACTCTCTCCGCTTTAAAAGAAAAAATACACATACACAACCCTGTACCCGCTCCCGAGAGGGAACGCCTGTTAAACTTGTGCGAGAGCAAGCAACAGCCCATTTCTCCTCATGCACACTCTGTTTAAAAGTTGCTGTTTGCATTGCTCATACAAGCTTACTTCCCAAAAGAAGATTTGCAAATTTTCCACTATGTCAGACTCACCACTGGTAAGTGAAAATATCACATATCACCAGAATTTTTTTTATCTTTGAAGTGTATTTTGATTTTTTTTCTCCTCTATATTTGTTTATTATTATTATTAGCTGTTACAACTCTTTACTTGTGTTTTATTTTCTAGCTTGTTCTTTTATTCTTTATTCATTTTTTAATTAATCAGCTCAGCTCTGTCTGGATTAGTCCCCCATCATCTTCCTCTGATAATAAATGGTAAGAACACTCATTCATTCCCTATTATTTCTACCAATTGTCGGCGTCGCACCTGATTAAGTAATTTTTTGAATCAAACAAACTATTTTCCAGCAACATCTATAAGGGAAAAATTTGAGCTTCATTGGCTCATGATAAAGTAACTGTGAAAAGAGCTGAGATGCTTTCATTCAACGTCAGAATGTCTATAAATGCAGTACCTGCTATCATGTGAACATTGTCTATATCTGTTTGTACTGAATAATCAATTTAGATTCATCTGAGGCTGTGCCACAGATCCGTTTTTTTTAATGCATCACAAACCCTTTCTTCTTTTGTCAGGCTGTTCAAGCCAATGTATACATGAATGTATTGGTGAGTGTTTTATTCATAAGGAAGAGTAATGAACGCCTTTCTACATGTCTTTAGAGCTCTCCTGTACCCGAGTCTGTCCACTGTGTTCTCGAAGCTTCCCTCAGAGAGGGGGGGTAACAGCAAGCGTAGGATGGAAAACTAGATGAGAGGGAGTTGGAGAGGCACTGATGGAATATGAGGGGGGGTGGAGACAGGGATGGGAAGGGTGAGCATATGAGATGTGGAGACAGAGGCACAAGCAGTGGAGGACAAATATAGAGAGGAGCATGGAGGGAAAAGAAGGGAGGGAAATGAGAGAGGCAGAAAGGAGGTGGAGAGAGGGAAGAGGAATGCTGCTTTTTAGTGATATAGCAGAGGCTGCAGCAGCAGACAAAGAGGAATGAGGAAGGAAAAAATAGAGAAGGAGGAGCAGTGCGCTGTCAAAGAGAGGACAGGGATCCCACACAGGTAAAACCTCAACCTGTGTTTTCAAATCAGATAACTACTGTGGATCTTTTCACTAGTTTTTGTATTAATGATTATAATGTTAGAAGGGCCTGTTCTGATCTGGTGCATGAGACATTATTTAGCTGAAGGGCCACCCATTCACAAACTTATGCATATACTATGTTTCATGAACTGTAGCCATCCTTTCATTTGGTCATGTGCCTCACATCCAGTCATCTCCTCTTTACCCATGTTCCCTTCACTCTCCATACATCCACAATATTGTCTCCATTCCACCCACACAAAAGCTCCCTCCTCCTCTCCTCTTTTCCTCATCCCCTTCGTCCTCCGCCTCCTCATCTTCTCCTTTCCTCTCTCCATTTGTATCTCCTTTGCTGTCACTTCCGTACTTCCTTAGGGCATCTTTTTCATGCACATCCTTCTTCTCTGGTTGCTCTGTTTTCCTTTCAAGGCACCTCTCTGTTATCCTGTTGTGTTTTCAGGCAATATTTACTGTACTGTATTCCCCCTGACAGCTACTTGAAGAACCAACAGCAGGCTTTAAACTAATGGGGGAGAGTCAAGAACATATGCACACCAGAGACAACCATATACCTACGATATTTCTCCAACTTAGAGGAAATTAAACTAAGACAAGAACTCTAGGATGAAACAAAAATTTAAATACCTGCCATTTCTGGCTGACAAGCTTTTTATTCTGTATTACTGCTTTACTGTCTCTCTACAGGCAATCCTCGACCGGATGATGCAAAGGCATTCCTATAGTGATAGGGATGGAAACACATGCTGAACCAATCCTGATGGGTTCTTAGACAGACGAGGCACCACCATAAAAAAGACAAAAAGGAGGGTTGGGTGAGGTGGCTGGGGGGTGGGCATTTGCAAGCTTCTGGAAGGAAAAGGGAGGAGAGTGAGCCGTATGACTCAGAGCACAGCAGCAAGGAGACACTGTATTCTGAATGCAAGAGAAGCTGCAGGAGCAGTCCTGAAGGGATGTTGAGGAGAAATATGGAGCAAATACAGAAGGGACTTGAACAGAAGTGAGCTGTCACCGGACAGGCGGAGGACTGGATGAGGAAGGAGGCTGCCTTGCTTGGCGGCAGTGAGAAATAGGCCAAGTGAAACAGCTAACCGGAGGGTGAGTTTAGGAACTTAAGCGTTTAGTATGACTGAAGGTGACTGAGGGAAGGTTGAGTGACGGTTTGCTGAAAAGACCATGGAGGGAAAGGTCAGGACAGCTACATTAATGAACCATTGCATACTATAAAAAGTATTTAGTGACTGTTTATTAGCTGTAAGGAGAGGGAAAGCCAGTGCTCTACAAGTAAGAGAAGGCTTAAGTAGGGTTGACCACAAAGAGAATGGAAAAGAGACATAGGCCACACAAAAGTAATGTACAGAAAAAGTAGAAAAAACAAGGAGGATAATTCAACCATAGGATAGGAAACCTCAACTTTGATATAAAAACATCCCAAGGTACCTGTTAATAATTTATGCTGACAAGCCACTTTGGAAAGAACTTGTGTAACTGATTTTCTATTCTGCAGGATTTTTACACGTCAACAGACAACCTGCATCACATGATGGCCATAAGGGATGTTACTGCCTCACATTAATGCAAGTTGCCAAAAAGTGGCCAGAGCTGGCTCCCAGACGAACCTTCGGCCAGCAATGAAGCCTCTCGGATACATTTGGATGATTGAAAGGAGAAAAGTTTGACATTGACGTCGACAGCAACATCATCAAGAGGAATAGTTTTTATTAGAAAATGTCATCATCTTAAAGAGCAACAGACCTGAGTACACTGGGCTGAAATGCAACGTTGAATCTCTGCCAGGTGAGATTAACCAATATTTTTGAGACTTTTTTTATAATTATCTTGTGTTGGACTCACTGGAGCAGTTTTCTGTCTAAGAAAATGGCCTCATTACAGAGATTTTACCAGTGGAGGACCTCTTGAGGAAACACGCAAGGAGATTCTCTAATCAGCCTTGGCACAAAGGATTCCTGATGGCAAAATATGCTCATTGCCTTTGTCTCAAAGGCACTTGATATTATTAGGGTTTTAAGTCAGAAACTGCCTTCCCTCTGACTTGAATCATTTCCATCTGATGAAGATTTGCCAGACTGTCCATCCTGCTGTTGATCGACCAGCTGTGTTAATGTGGGGCAGCCTTGGTGGATAAACTGCTTTTTTTTTTGCAAATATGTTGGTGTATCGATTAATGTGTGTTTGCACTAAGCTTTGAAGCCAGCTGTGTCAACGTGTGGAAGGATTTTTCTTACCAGTGACAGAGCTGGACCTGAACAGTAGCGGTCGGAAGGGGGAAAGGGGGGTGAGGGAAAAGGAGAAAGAGGTTTAAAAACACACAGGACAAAAAAGGAAAGGAAACACTAAAAAAATGCCTGGATAAAGAGGAGAAACAAAGAAGTATTCGACTGCCACCGTGGTGCAATGTGTGGTGAGTATACAACTCTCCCTGTATGTCATACTTTGATATTAGTGTCCTTGCATAGGTGTCATATTCCCTCAGGGCTGTCAGAGATGACAGAGCTCAGGGGAGTTATTGGATGGAGGTCGTGTGATCCTGCAGAAACCCACAGGATGCCAGAATCTCCAGTATGACACATTGTCTTTCCACACTGTGATTCAAGCTGTTTAATCTAGGTCACATGACATTGGCATCTGTGGGTCACATGACACTACCCAGGAGAAAAATGATGGCCTACCATTAGACATAGACAGTTTTTCTGAATATGTAAACTAGCTAATGGAGGTATATGCAGCAAGAGGATGACCAGACCCAGAAGAATCCAGTTTTTGACACAAAGCTTTACAATCTTCCTTCTCAATCTGGTGTGAATAACTTCATCATACAGAAGACACATTTTTCACCCTTTACTGCCCCTTCATGACACACAGGCTCTTAGACATGCCACTAAACACACACATGCAGCAGCATGAAGCAAGCAGAGCTGTGCTGAAGAGAAGTGACAGTTGCTTGATGGCCGCTGGCCCTAAATGCTCGTAGAGCTGGCCAGCAGAGCTCATAATGAGGCTGTGGAACATTCTAGATTCATAAGGTTCTGGCTCCCACACCATCGCCATCTAAATCAGTTGAGTGTGCGGTTGTATGTGTGTTTGAGAAAAAGATGCTGCGTCTGCTGAGGATGCCGAGGTTTACAGCATCTTAGACATGTCTGGTGGCATGTCCTTTTGTTCTGCGCTTGTGTCTTTTAGTAATCTCTGTAAAGACCCAGCTCCACTGTCGAGACTCTTTTGTGAAGTCAGTTACAGCAGCAATCAATGACTCCAGACAGTACGTTCTCTCTCGGATCATTGCCTGACATACAGTTTAATAATACAGCTTAGTGGGACTTTGACCTTATCATTCTGTCTTCTTACTAAGCGAGAGAGGCATTGTGTACCTTGGAGCATAGCCAGTGTTAAAGAGGTCAGTAGTTCTTGTAAAAAAATAGGGAAAGTGTGAAGTTTGGCATAGACTGCTTCTTACAAGTATATACACTCTCTAGCTTTGTTGTGACACATTGTGTTTTTACACCAAAACATCAGCATATTATATTGGGATTTAATGTTAGGCTCAAATTAAAGTGGAAGATATTTTTTTGTTTTACAGTTCCAAACTATGACATTTGTTGTGTACATTTTCTTGTAGAATTTCAGATTATCTTGATGTGTTGATATACATAATCAATTTAACCCACAGAGCATACATGTTTTACAAAGTTGTCTTATATATTTAAAGACCAATGGACATTACACATGCAAATTTAATGTTTGCTTGTTTTCCCTCAGCTGAAGTAGTTAAACTGTTCTTGCAACTGTTGTGGGAATTCTTTCAGACATTGCTGCATATTCTGTTTGGTGTTTTAAAAATTATGAAACAGGTTTACTGCAGTGAAAACAGTCCCTTGGCTACTGTATAAAGATCTCTGCTCTTGATTCTACTGCTTTAAGTAAACTCACAAATTGTTCTGTTTCTGCTACTGCAGTGTATGTACAGCCTCTCGCTAAGGTGTCATCTACGGTTTTCTGTAGAAGTTCCCTGCTTTCACAACAAAATGGTGTAGAACCAACATACCCGGTATGGTAAAAAGCTACAACTGTAAGAATTTCCTTTGAGTCTCATGGCAGAATACAACACACAATTCATTATGACACTCCCCACAGTTTCAATTACCTACAGAAAAAAAAATGTAGTGAACTTTTGATCAATTTGTGGTAAACAATATTTTCTCCCTCTGCAGTATTTACACCTCTGAGTCAATGCAAGAGCCAACTTCTCCTGTGATTACAGCTTTTTGTTCTTGGTGTATGTTTTAAGCTTAGCAGATCTAGAGGCTGAAAATTCTGCAACATATACCTTACTAAAATTATACCTTGTTTTCTTACAAGAGATAGTGAGTGTCTTAATGTGCCTCTTTTGAACTTTGCCTATCATTCTCAACTGGATTTGGACTAAGAGATGTGCTGGACTAAGGCATATGTACCAATTATGGCTATCACTGTATGGCTGTTGTTATAGAGGATCAATATCTGCCTCTGGCACATGTGTATTGCAGATGTTTTCTTAGGCTTTTCAGCAAAATCTCAACAGGGCTTCTTACAACAATATTTTATTAATAGATTTATTTTTGCAAATAGGTGCTCAGTCCATCCATTGACAGGTTTCAAGCCATCCAGTTCCTTCAGGGGTTACTTTCGAATTTTTGACTGATTTCAATGTTTTAATGGTGGATTGAAAAGTACTGCATAAGATGAACTCCTAATGTTAGTAGTTGCCTTATATCTTATTAAGGCACATCTTAGTTGTATCAAAAATCTATTCCTTCACAAGCATGCATTTATATTTGTTGCTCTATCACATAAAGTCTAAATAAGCTACATAAAGGTTTGTAGTTTGTATACTATATATGGAAATGAAAGGGCATATATATATATATATATATATATATATAGATATATATATATAGATAGCTATTCAGAACTAGGACACTCCAGTAATGAGGCCATTTTTAAGACATCAATGTCTTAACAAAAACATATTAAGAAAACATTCAGCATTGATCTTCATATTCTTCTAAAGAATCAAGTTCTGCTGTTGCTTGGGTATATGTAGTTATTTACAGTCCCCACTGTACCCAGAACTATCTGTCCCCGGTATATTATTGTACATTGTTCACTTAAAAATCATTTTAGATAACAGAAATAAAAACTAACTTAAAACTTTTGTGCAGTCTTTGAAGCAAACCTCACTGTGTTTTAATGCTTGACTCATGTCAATTATAATATTATAATCAATATACTCATGTATATTATAATTAATTCAGTTTGCTAGGTTACTTATTCTTTTAACAAACTGTCTGAAATAAAAATCTAAAATATTGCATACAAATTATGTAATTTTTGTTTTGCATCTTTTTTTTAAGTCAAAAGTATATAGAGCATGGGTGCAATTGGTCACTGCTGGGAAATAACATACTGTCTGGAGTCATACCTTCAGCTCTATGGAGAACAGTTTGCAGAATTTACTCCTCCTGAAAGAGCATGTAATGTCAATTGTATGGCAATGGAGAAGAAAACGTTCCTGTAACCGCACAACAGAACCAGGCCCTGTACAATCAACCTTCTAGCATGGATGATTTAGGGTCTAGGCATAAAAAGAGTAAACAAAAATATCTATCTATCTATCTATCTATCTATCTATCTATCTATCTATCTATCTATCTATCTATCTATCTATCTATCTATCTATCTATCTA